>NC_057803.1:12448168-12748168 GCF_018294505.1 Triticum aestivum
GGGGAAGAGGCTACTTATAGGCAAGGTCGTTGTACAGACAAAATTGACACTTCGATCTTTTTTAATAGGTTGGGCCGTCTCGGTAGGCCGTGACTTAATCCTTTGTTAGGGTTTGGTCGACGGCTTGTCTCATACGAGACTCCTTGAGGCAAACTCCAAACTTCTCTTCTACGATGTCGGCAGCCGAGTTGTTCAAAACTCCTCAGACTTGACTTAAATTCCCGGAGTAAAACTTAGAGCTCCCACTCATGAGTAAATGGCCTAAGTAATGGAGAAAGACCACATCAATTCTACCTAGTCGACATAGCGACCACCATAGTACAGCCGCTCCCACCAGGATTTGTGCCCGGGATCAGCTACCAAATACGCTTGGGTATAAATTAGAAAATCATAGTATAAGATGAAACTATATTTTTTATTAAAAATAAGTAAAATTAGGATTATCTGTATTGAGTACTTCCTACAATGTTGAAGCACCCAGCTGAATGGCACGTTGATCCATTGTCAATTTGTCATCCAACGCGAGGTTTTATTGGCTTATTCGATTTAGTTTTTGCAGAACTTCTGTTCAAACCGAAGCCTAACCTATATATATCAATTGAAGCATTCATTTTGCATTCTGGACAGCCTCAACATTTTTTTTGCATATTTTTACATAAATAATCATTTGCACATTTTTACCTATCACATCCTTGCCCGTCTAAATGACAAAAGATCTTGATCTGTTCAGTAGCATGAAGCAACATGGTTGCCCGGTGAAAATGAGTAATTTATAGTCCTTAGAGAAACTCTAGCAGACCCCGCAAAACGCCTGGCCCGCAAAATAACCGCCAAATTGCGGGTCGGGGCCAAAAAATCTACACGAGCAAACCCCGCAAAACGCCCCGGCCCGCAAAAAAATTTGCGGGGCGCGGCAAATCTTCTCCCCGAACCTCTATCTTCACGGGCTGGGAGGCCGACCCGAGCTCAACCCCCATCCGGCGCGAGATTTGGCGGGAGGGACTTCCGCGACCCCTTTCCCGCTCCCTGCACCCTCGGCCACCATTGCCCCCCCCCCCTCCGAAAGCTCCGGCTGCTCCTCCCCGGCCGTCCCTCGCCGCCATGGACGACCCCATGCTGTCCCCCGTCACCGTCGAGGTCGCGCACGCCCCTTCCCCTCGGGCGGATCTCGTCGCCGGCCATGTAGGCCCCGCCAGCGTCACCCAAGCACACGCCATGCCTGCCCGCAAGCGGCAGGGCAACGTGCTTGTGCAGGGCGGGAATCCGGCTACCCCCGCCGCGATGGCCCGCGCTCCGGGCGCCAATGCCGTTGTGCGATCCCGGCCGGTGGCGGAGAAGGCCGGCAAGGCCGCGGGTGCAAAGCGGAGGAAGGTTCCGACTTCAAGGAACAAATCTTCTTCAACCTCTCACTCCATCCCCCCGCAAGGAGGTGCTCCGGCGATGCCGTTCAACGGTGCCGCTCCCCCAGCGAGCGAGGTGTTCGACGAAATGGCCGGAAGGTATATCTCTTCGGACTTTGGTGATTCTCTTTCATTTTCGCCATTGTTTTTCGATAGCTCATGACTTGTTATCGTTCGGTATAGCGGTAGTTCGAACAATGCAACAACCGAGTTCGTGAACTTGTTGGACACGAACGCGGTTGACATTGATCAAGCCCCTTTCGAACCTTTCGACTACAATGAACGAAGGGCGGCGTGGACAATCATGGTTGTGCGGATGACTTGGCGGAGATCGAAGCAGAAGCGTTTGAGAATTCACAAGCAAAAGCTGCGAAAAGCCAAAGATCGAAGAACTACACCATCTTGGAAGATCAAGCTTTGATCAAAGCATGGAGTGCGGTGTCTCTTGATGCATGCACGGGTACTAATCAAACCGCCAAGGGATATTGGCAAGGATCGAAGATCAATACTTCCGCATTATGAAAAACTACCCCAACAAGACTCCACGCACATTTCGGTCGCTTCAAGGTCGTTGGGAGAACATCAAGCCTATGTGCAGCTTGCTTGGAGCAAGTACGCAAGGCACCTCCAAGTGGCACCATGGAGTTCGACTATGTGAGTTTGCTTTTCCTTTGTTCAAGTTGTGCATCATCATAATGTATCATGAAAAATGATTGCATCACCTTGTTCGCATTGTGTAGGACAAGATTGATCAACAAAGATACAAGGACATGGAAGCTTCGGAAGGAAGATTCTTCAAATTAGAGCATTGTTGGGAGTTGCTCCAAAAGTGCGACAAGTGGAAGTTGATCGACAAAGAGTCCCCACCAAAGAGAGGCTCACTTACAAACATGGATGAAGATGAGAATGATGATGGCCCAAGAAATTTGAACAAGCCCAATGGCGACAAGAAGACTAGAGAGAAGATAAAGAGAGAGCAAGAAGCATCGAGCTTGAGGGACAAGATTGATGCCATGGTGCAATCAAACGAGGTAATGTTGTTGAAGTCGTTGGAGATCAAGAAAGAGTTGGCCGAAAAGAAGGCAAAAGAGAAGCAAGAAAAATGGCAAATGCTCAAGGAAGAGGGGCTGCGCAGAGCTGCCATTGAGGAGAGAAAAGTACGCGTCTCTGGAAACAATCGCTGTCATTGTTGCTCGCCGAAGAGAACAAGATCATGTCAATGAACCGCAATGACATGGATGACGTCACCAAAACATGGCATGATATGGCAAGGAGAGAGATCTTGAAGAGGAGAATGGTCGCCTCGGCCGGTCCATCTGCCAGTTCCGGTGATGTTTTCTCTGCTCCATACGGTGGCAATGTGGATGATTTCGGTGCGGGAGTTGGAACAAGCGACGGAGGTGGCTATGGTGGCGCCGATGAACTTCAAGATGGACTCCATGGCGTCGAGTGAAGATCGACCCCCAAGATGATGCCGGACATGGGCGCATACCTTTGCATGCCCTCTTTTGCGTAATGAACTTCACTTTTATTCACGCGCAAACTGTTTATGTCATTTGAATTTGAACTTGTTTGTGAAACCCTATAACAAATTTCAGATTTGCAGTTTTTCTATTTGCGGGTCGTTGCGTTGTTGCCCGACCAAAATCCGCATAGCCGACCCGTAAAAAAACATATTCGCAAATATACTTTTTTACGGGTTCGTTTGAGGGGTCTGCATCTGTGCTAGCCCTCGCCGGTCCGCAAAAACGGTTTTGCGCGAACTGCAAACGCGTTTTGCGGGCCGGCATTTTGCGGGGTTTGCTAGAGTTGCTCTTAGCCAGGGGGTGCTCGGATTGACCCCCATCTAGCGCTACCAAATGAGTAATTTATACTCCTTAGTGCCACATGTCAGAAAAAAAAAAGTGTGTGGCACGTAATGGCTTGCTCAAACGAAGTCTGCCTTGGAAGTCGTATGCTCCTCCCCTAAAATCTGCCTTGTTCGAACATACAAGTACTCTCTTCATCTCATAATATAAGATTGTTTTGCAAGCTGTTTATGTATACTTCTATATCCTCAAGCCAACTTTCTCTTACAAGTGCAACTTGCAATTGGTAAACTCAGCCATGGCTCAGATCTTGACTTGTAAGCTGTAACCATGTGCATTTTGCGTCGATCGATAAGTAACCCGTCCATGTATTCATAGCTAGTCAGTTAACTATGATAGCAAATTACCTAGAGTTCCTAGACGCCTGGCTATAAATAGCATCGCACCCGCTTCTACATATCACCTGTGTTAGCTGTGTACAGTTGTACACACCTTCTCTTGCTCCATTTCCTCTCCCCTCTAGCCAATGGCTTCAGGTTCACCGACTCTCACGCTCAAGGCAGCCGTCGTCGCCGCCCTCCTCGCCACGCTGGTTCTGCCTTCCCTGGGGCGTTGCCGTCCGCCACTCGACCCGCCAGCACCGGCGCCGGCTCCTGTCCCAGCCCCGGCCCCGGCGAAAGCATCATGCGGTGAGTACTGTAGGAATTACTGCCCCATGAATTCGACGTGCCAGACCACCGTCGGCCTTCAGTGCGCCCCCCTATGCAGAGGGGATGGGCAGGTGGGATGCAACGGCTGCTGGAGCATGGGCATGAACGACTGCCTCAACGCCTGCGTCAAGGACTGCGAGGCCAAGTGCGCCAGCGGGTAACACTGTCCAAGCGTTCAAAGTCATGTACTGAGTGCTGGTCCTCGATCGATCAGCAAACCGTGGAGTTGCTAGCCTTGTTCAGGAAAGCAATAAGCTTGTTGTTTGAGTATGTTCAATCCTAGTGGGTCGCCCGTGTATGTATACATAGCCCGGCCACATGTATGTGTGAGTTTGAGAAGGGAGTCAATAAAGAAGATCAGGCCCTCTTCGATTCGTAGGTAGGATTCTCAAAACGCAAAAATACGGAAAAAAAGATACATGATTGGAGTGACAATGTTCACTTGAATCCTATATTATTAGTATAGAGTGTTTGCTACCAGAGAAAAAACAAATGAATTATAAAAAGTCTGATGAAATGTACTCCCCGTTCCTAAATACAAGTCCTTTTAGAGATTCCACTTATGGATTACATACGGAGCAAAATAAGTGAATCTATACTCTAAAAGGCGTCTATATTCACATCCGAGTGTACTCTCTATAGTGGAATCTCTAAAAAAGACTTATATTTAGGAATGGAGGAAGTGCTACACATGATATATATCTTTTTTGGAAAAATTCCTACACGGTTCAATCCAATGAATTAAACGACCGACGTAGAATTTTTTTTCCCTAAGGATTCTAATCCTACCAAGCTCCTATATAATCCCTTTGAATAAAAGGAGCCCTTAGATGACACGAGACATTCCTTTAGCTAAGAGTTTTCTTTATATGACTAATCATCGATAGCACACGATGCTGCGTCCCATCTGTTTATACAATACAATTATGTGAAATTTATTAAATAAATGGTTAGACAAAACATATTGAATTTACATAAACATAATCATACATTATTCAGTGATCAAGGTAAATCTCGAGGTTCATAGATACAAATTGGCTTGGTATGACAACATACACACCAGTGTTTATAGTAATTATAACTAATCAGTTCTGCCAAGAGATAAACAACAGAAAAATAAACATGTAGCAGGAGACACAAATTGCATTGTACATTGTATACATGGTGCATTAATGAAATCTTCACATGCCTCTACTGCTCTACCCAAAGCTTCGGCATGTTCAGCAACAAAGAAGAATTAGGTGAACGCCATTTCTTGTGGAGTGCATCACATTCATGGGAGAAGAGTGCTAACAAGGATTATTAGTTAGGAAATACAATAAAAAATAACTACATATTACCATACGAGGAGGTGTGGGGATATGCAGTAATCAGATATTTCATTTTTATTTGATTATTTTGTACAAGAGCAACCTAGCTGAAAGCTATATGTAAGGGAGTGTCACACCGGCAGTTTCATTTGATACATAAAGTGCATTTCCAAAATAAACTAGCATGGAAAAGGGCGTCACTAGACTTGCACGGAATAAGTAAGGTCCAAACTGGATTGTGAACCAATCAGCAATCACCTGCGGCGCAGACCGTGGCCGCACCTGTCTATTTTTACTATAGAATGATCGTTATTTCTATAAATATATGAAGATATGAGACATGTGATTATTTTTTTAAAAATTCCCAACATTGTTTGGCAATCAAATATGAAAATTTTAATTGGTTAATCAAATAGTGGAATTTTAATCCGCTCAGGTTCAATGCAAATTATCTTGATGCTGCCTTTTCTGTTTGGCAGCAATGGCGATGAGCTACAAGGATAACAAGCAGAAACCAGAGAATAATTTGCCTGAAGAACACACAGATAGCAAGCCAATACATGCTATATATTCTAATAGGTAGTGTTGAGGATGTGGGATTGGAGGTTCTTCATATGTTGTTAATATTAGCTCGTTCATCACATTCTTGCAAATTTGCATGCACATGAATGACAAAATGTGTTTGACTACCGGAACCTATGTCTTCAAACAGCAGTATAAACCAACATAGCCCATGAATAAGACTCTATGCTCTAACTGAAACCGGCTAAACGCCAGACACGATATCTATCACTGACCTACCAAGTAATCCAAGAGCAGGTGACCTGCACCATAATCCTATCAATTATGTTCCACGTGTGAAACACAACAGACAATTCACCGAACACCTAGAGTGCATCCTCTTAGTACTAAGTTGCACCAATGGCCAAGAGATCACCGAGAACAGACACGCACATGTAAGTGACAGGGACAAACACGGAATATAACGGGGAGGAAAAGAGACGAGACCTTCTTCTTGGGGACGGCCATGAGTTCCATAGCAGGGGCGATGGCGGCGCCAAGGCAGGGGAGCACATGGGCTGAGCCTCGGAGAGAGCAGAGGAGGGAGGGGGGCGTGAGGGTGATTCCAGAAGGCAGGCGAGGCAACGCCGCCAATGATGCCGCTCGCCGGAGCCAACCCGCCGCCGCAGCCGCCATGGATCGGCTTCGGGGTTCGTGGGGTTAGAGCATCTCTAGCCGTGCCCCCGGAAAGGCCTCCCCACGCGTTTTTTTCACGTTGGCGCTTAAAAATCGGCCCAGCGCCCTCAGGAGCCCGAATTTAGCGTCGGCGGACCTAGGCTGAATCCGGCGCGCTGGGGACGCTCGGGGGCGCCGGGGCGAGCGGTTTTGGCGCGAAAGAGCCGCGGGCCCGCCGCGTCAGCGACACCGCGCGTTTTCTTCCCCGAACGCATCGGTTTCCCGCGGAGAATCAATGGCAAGGCTGCCGCCGGTCAGCCTTACCAGTGATTCCTCACGGACGACGCGTTCACGGGGCGGCGCGCCGACTCCTCCCCTCCCACGCACGCGTACACACGGGGCGGCGCCGCTATATAAGCCGGTGGCCTCCCTCGCCTCTGGCTACACCAGCCACACCAGCCCTAGCCCGCCCTCTACCTCTCCCGAGCGCCGCCGTCGAGCCCTCCCTCTCCCGATGGCCGAGCGATTCCTCGGCGATGAGGCCGCGGCCAACGGCTTCGGCCGCCGATCGCTCCGCGAACAGGAGTCTTGGCTCCTGTTCCAGGCGAACATCCCGGCGCCGCCGGACATGCGCGCCGGGACAACAGGGTGGGGACTCAGCAACGGGGGAGTGCCCATTCCCCCATTGCCCGACGCCGTGGCGAAACCGGGCTACTTCACCGACGAGGTCGCCGCCGCAGCCGCCATGGATCGGCTTCAGGGTTCGTGGGGTTAGAGCATCTCTAGCCGCGCCCCCGGAAAGGCCTCCCCACGCGTTTTTTTCGCGCCGGCGCTTAAAAATCGGCCCAGCGCCCTCAGGAGCCCGAATTTAGCGTCGGCGGACCTAGGCTGAATCCGGCGCGCTGGGGGACGCTCGGGGGCGCCGGGGCGAGCGGTTTTGGCACGAAAGAGCCGCGGGCCCGCCGCGTCAGCGACACCACGTGTTTTCTTCCCCGAACGCCTCGGTTTTCCGCGGGGAATCAATGGCAAGGCTGCCGCCGGTCAGCCTTACCAGTGATTCCTCACGGACGGCGCGTTCACGGGGCGGCGCGCCGACGCCTCCCCTCCCACGCACGCGTACACACGGGGCGGCGCCGCTATATAAGCCGGTGGCCTCCCTCGCCTCTGGCTACACCAGCCACACCAGCCCTAGCCCGCCCTCTACCTCTCCCGAGCGCCGCCGCCGAGCCCTCCCTCTCCCGATGGCCGAGCGATTCCTCGGCGATGAGGCCGCGGCCAACGGCTTCGGCCGCCGATCGCTCCGCGAACAGGAGTCTTGGCTCCTGTTCCAGGCGGACATCCCGGCGCCGCCGGACATGCGCGCCGGGACAACGGGGTGGAGACTCAGCAACGGGGGAGTGCCCATTCCCCCATTGCCCGACGTCGTGGCGAAACCTGGCTACTTCACCGACGAGGTCGACGTCGTGCGCGCCTCCCTCACCGCCGCCCAGCTCGTCCTCCCCGAGTACGCTGCCGACAACACAGCGGCGTGGACGGCGTACTTCCAGCGCCGGCAGCAGCAGAGGCTGGCGTCCACCAACGGCGCGCCGATGGTGGCCGGACCGAAGAACAGCGATGGACGCCGCCTGTGGTGGGGTGTCCCCGGCCGGACCCTCGAGGGCGTTCTGACGTACCTCGAGGGCGGCAACGACCCGCCGTTGGCATACCCCCTGGCGAGGGCGGCTGACACAGCCACGGCTCACCGCCGACGCGACGGGCAATGGTTGCCCAGGAGGTTCGGCGCCTCCTCTTCCTCCTCCTCCCGCTCTTCCTCACACTCGTCCGGCGCTCCGGCGCTGCTCAGTGTCAAGGCCGAGCCCGCGGCGGAGACGCCGCTCGGCCGGCGCACTCGCATCGCCGGCATCGTCATCAATGAGGGCGGCCGGCGCGCCCCCTCGTCGGCTCCTCCGCGCTTCGTCAAGCTGTAGGATCGAAAGTATGTCTAGAGGGGGGGGTGATTAGACTACTTGACCAAATAAAAACTTAACCTTTTCCCAATTTTAGTTCTTGGCAGCTTTTAGCTATTGTAGGACAAGTCAAGCAATCATCACACAATTCAAGCAAGCATGCAAAGAGTATATTGGCAGCGGAAAGTAAAGCATGCAACTTGCAAGAATGTAAAGGGAAGGGTTTAGAGAATTCAAACGCAATTGGAGACACGGATGTTTTTCCCGTGGTTCGGATAGGTGGTGCTATCCTACATCCGCGTTGATCGAGACTTCAACCCACGAAGGGTAACGGTTGCGCGAGTCCATGGAGGGCTCCACCCACAAAGGGTAACGGTTGCGCGAGTCCACGGAGGGCTCCACCCACGAAGGGTAACGGTTGCGCGAGTCCACGGAGAGCTCCATCCACGAAGGGTCCACGAAGAAGCAACCACCCACAAAGGGTCCACGAAGAAGCAACCACCCACAAAGGGTCCACGAAGTAGCAACCTTGTCTATCCCACCATGCCATCGCCCACGAAGGACTTGCCTCACTAGCGGTAGATCTTCACGAAGTAGGCTATCTCCTTGCCCTTACAAACTCCTTGGTTCAACTCCACAATCTTGTCGGAGGCTCCCAAGTGACACCTAGCCAATCTAGGAGACACCACTCTCCAAGAAGTAACAAATGGTGTGTAGGTAATGAACTCCTTGCTCTTGTGCTTCAAATGATAGTCTCCCCAACACTCAACTCTCTCTCATAGGATTTGGATCTGGTGGAAAGAAGATCTGAGTGGAAAGCAACTTGGGGAAGGCTAGAGATCAAGATTCATATGGTAGGAATGGAATGTCTTGGTCTCAACACATGAGTAGGTGGTTCTCTCTCAGAACATATGAGTTGGAATTGTGTATGTGTTCTGATGGCTCTCTCCACGAGTGAAGAGGAGGTGGAGGGGTATATATAGCCTCCACACAAAATCCAACCGTTACACACAGTTTTCCAATCTCGGTGGGACCGAATCAACAAACTCGGTCGGACTGAAAAGGTAAACCTAGTGACCGTTAGAGATTTTCGGTGGGACTGACATGCAACTCGGTAGGACCGATATGGTTAGGGTTTGGGCATAATGTAATCTCGGTGAGACCGATTACACAAACTCGGTGAAACCGATTTTGGTAATTAGCTAACCAGAGAGTTGGTCAGGCAAACTCGGTGGGACCGATTTGCTCTTTCGGTGAGACTGAAAAGTTACAAAAAGGAATCACTGAATTTACATTGCAATCTCGGTGGGACCGATTCGCTCTTTCGGTGAGACCGAAAAGTTACGAAAGGGAAACACAGAGTTTGCAATCCCATCTCGGTGAGACCGAGATCCCTATCGGTAGAACCGAATTGCTAGGGTTTGACAGTGGCCTATGACAAGTGAAACTCGGTGGCGCCGGATAGAAAGAATCGGTAGGACCGAGTTTGGCTTAGGGTTTAGGTCATATGTGGATATGGGAAAGTAGTTGAGGGTTTTGGAGCATATCACTAAGCACATGAAGCAAGAGGCTCATTAAGCAACACCTCATCCCTCCTTGATAGTATTGGCTTTTCCTAAAGACTCAATGTGATCTTGGATCACTAAAATATAAAATGAAGAGTCTTGAGCTTTTGAGCTTGAGCCAATCCTTTGTCCTTAGCATTTTGAGGGTTCCACTTTCACATCCATGCCATGCCAATCATTGAGCTTTCCTGAAATAGTCATCTTGGAATAGCATTAGCTCAATGAGCTATATGTTGTTATGAATTACCAAAACCACCTAGGGATAGTTGCACTTTCAATCTCCCCCTTTTTGGTAATTGATGACAACATATAGATCAAAGCTTCGACAAATGATAATAAGCATGAAATATATCGTCGCTTTGAGAAGTATGTGACAAGTAAGAGCTCCCCCTAAATTTGTGCATATTTAAAATTTGCTTTGGACTGCAAATGCACAAGGAGTTAGAGTCATGGGTTACTCTTCCATGTCACATACATCTTGGTGGAGCGCTTAAAATGATAAGAATGAAATACATGCACTCATCACCAAGAATAGTGAATGATCACATAAGATAGATAAGATATATCAAGCATGCATAAGTGTAGCTTATGATCAAACACATGATCATCAATGTCTCACGAGCAATGACATAGTATCTCAAGCACTCAGAAGCAAACAAAGTTCGAAAACCACCAAATAAAGCAAGAGAGAAAAAAGCAACACTCTCTCTCTCGAAGCCTATGATCTATACATTTTTCTCCCCCTTTGGCAACAAGTTACCAAAAAGTTCCTAGAAAATGCATAGTGCTAGGTCGACACTCAGGCTTGATCTTCAGGTGGTGGTGGAGTCCGGAGCACTCCAAGGACGAAGCCTTCTGTAGATGTGGTCGGAGTCGAGGCTGAAGTGGACGCTGGAGCTGGTGGAACTGAGGCTGTAGCTGGTGCAGACGTGGTGGCTCTGGGGTCAGCAACTGGCATTGCAGACGACCTCGGACCTCGTGGCACTCTGGCAAAGGCATCAGTTGTAGTCTTGCCTCTCCTCTCCTGCATGTCATCCTGGAGCTGCTCCACTGCAGTCTGAATCTCTGTCACTTTGACATCCAAGTCATAGAACTTTTGTTCCATGATCCTCTCTAAGCTTGCCTGGTTCTGAGTTAGGGTAGCTAGTCCTTGCTCAATCCGCAGGGTGGATGCAATCAAGTAACCAAGTTGCTCTTGTTTGGTTTTCAAGAAATACTCAGATGCCTCCTCTTGAGTTGGCATCTTGGCAGCTTTCTCCTTCCTTGCCTTCTCCTTCTTTGCTTGTGCTTGTGCATATGATGGTTCATTCTCAGTCATGACAACTTGATTATCTTCAAAATCTGGACGGATGGGCAGGTGTTCCTTGTCCAATAAGTATATCCCCGTGCCCATCTTAGAGTTGATGAGCTCTTGAATCTGTGGGGCATATCCACAGCTCCTCTTCTGGTCTGCTGCTGTCCTCTTGATTGTTTCAATCATAAGGCTCATGACTTTGAATTTCTATGGCACGTCAAAGATATGAAGCAAGTTGATCGCGTGGCCCCTGATCATCTTGTGATCTCCAGACTTGGGCAATAGGGTGTGCCTAAGAATCCAGTTGATGGTTGGCAGCCTTGACAGAAGATAATGCACAGACCCAAACTTGAAAGTATCAAGTGCCTCATTTGGAATTTCCTTGTACATGTTGGACATAGAGTTGTGGTCCATCTTCTTCTTGGCATATACATCCAAGTCATCTTCCTGCTCTTCTGGGGCATTGATCAGCTGAGCCCATTCAGCAACTGTAGATTGGTACCTCGTACCTTCAGACATCCAAGTTATCCTACCATCTGGATAAAAATGGGCTGTGGAGTAGAACTGCATGATAAGCTCCTCATTCCACTTTGTGAGCTTCTGCCCAACAAAGTCCTCTACTCCACATGCCTTGAAGCTGTCCTGCACTCCAGGGTAGTGTTCCTCATTTTCCTTGATGTATTCCCAGTCGACCCATCTCATATCACATACAATTGGCTTCTTGTCCAACAAAACTGTCTCATAGAAATCTTGTTGTTCCTTGGTGTGAAACCTGTAATCCACAGCAGTTCTTCTCCTTGAAGCATACGGGTCTGCTTCTCTCCACTTCCTGAGCCCTGAATCTCTTCTGAGCTTCATGTCCTCAGCCACAGGATGAGCATCATTGTGGCCTGGGATCTTGGGCTTGAGTTTTCTGAGCACTTGACCTTCTTCTTCTTCAGCAATGTCAGGCACTGGGGCCTTGTTCTTCTCAGCAGCTGGGATGCTTCTTGTTTCCTCTTTTGCTTTGGCTTTGGAACTGGCTTGGCCTTAGAAGCAGTTAACCCTGATCTTATGGCATCACCCATCAGCTTGGGTGCCTTAGGTGCTGGTGCAGCAACCTCTTCTTCTTCATCCTCATCTTCCATGATGGAAGCCTTTCCAAGCACTTTGGCTACGGTCTTCTTGACCCTTTCCTTTCTTTTCTTGCCTTCAACAGCAACTGGCTCTATGGGTGCAGGATTTTCAGGAATCTGAGTTGAAACTCTGGCCTTTGGCATAGGCTGCCTACCTGCTGGCCTTTTGATCTTTAAGCCTGGCTTTGTGCCCTGTGCTGGCTCAACTCTCTTTGATGTGGCTTCCTCTTCCTCTGCCACATAATCTTCATCCTCAGAATCTGAAGTTCTCTTCTTCCTCTGTCTGGTGGCAGCTTTTGGCAGATTGCTAGGAGTACTTCTGCTGCCATCATCTGAAGAACTGGAGGGACTGGTGCCCTCACTCATCTGCACTTGCTCTTCTGACATGTTCTGGCTATCACTTTGGTCTGACATGATGAACAAGCTGACTGTTGACCCTGTGAATAGTTTATAGATGAGGTAGAATAGATGAGCATCACATAATGCAGAGATTTTTGCAAAAGAATAGTTCAAAAACTTAGTTTTAGTTTCCCACTGAAAGCATCTCAGATCTACCGATTTCTAAACTCGGTGATACCGAAGCAGTTTTGGCACCTAAACTAGTGAACTCGGTCAGACCGAGTCACAGTTCGGTGGCACCGAGACTGCTAGGGTTTCACAGAGTTCCAAAATCGGTCACACCGATAAGTAATTCTCGGTCAGACCGAGTCTCACTTGTGCAATGGCATAAGCCAAATCGGTGGGACCGAGTTTTTCAACTCGGTGGGTCCGAGATGGTTTCGGCGGAAACCTAACCCTAAAATTTTCGAATCAAACCTAATCTATGAAAGCATTGACTGGATAGGAGTGTTTCAATCGTGGCAAGAATCATGATGACCACAATGTGCTAAGAATCGGATTGGGGAATAGCACAAAGATCGAGTCCATACCCTAGTTCGGCGGAGACTCTCTACGGCGGCAACGGCGGGGTAGAATTCCGTTGACGGCGACGGAGACCAGCGACTAGAGGCGGCTGGCGGCGAGGAGACAATCCGGAGACCAAGTTGGCAGAGCAGGCTATCGCGCGGGCGAAGGGGTTCGGAGAAATTTCCAAATTTTTGCCCGTGACTATATATAGCCCGACCCTGTCGGTGTGACCGAGTGGAACGACTCGGTGGCACCGAGATGCAAAACTGTATACAGTTATTGCAACTCGGTGTGACCGAATGGTTCAAATCGGTTGCACCGAGATCGAAAACATAGATCAACTTAATGATCTCGGTAGGACCGAAAGTAGGGTATCGGTCAGACCGAGAATCATAAAGAGGTTTTGGAAGTTTAAGTCTATGACGAATAGGGGACTCCGAGCGCTCCTCACACAGAGTGGTTCGAATCTGACTTGATCAAATTTTGTGATGTAGCATGAATAGAGTTTGAGACGAGAAAATCATAGATAGCTAGAGGAGGTTCTTAGGCATTCTTGTCCATCCACTTGGCAAAAGGAAATAAAACCAAACAATCAAAACAACAAGTGGATGTCCTCGAATGAGTAAAATATGCAACCAGCATGCTCACACAATAAGATGGCAAATGAAATATGTGACAAGGCATGCACAACCAATTCTAGCATCTACCAAGCAATTTGCGATGACAAGGTCATCTATATATGAGTATATTGACTTAGGAGTCAAGTGAGAACACTTGATCATAGGTCATACTCATCGTTTAAGCTCAAGTGGGGTTACCACTTTTACATAAAGCATTGTTGTGTTCACATCTTTAGAGTTGCTTTAGCTCAAGTCTTAGAGTAAAGCTCCCCCTAGATGTGATATCCCCCCTTAGAGGGATGAACTAACCTCGGATTTTGTCGATGATGACTTCATATAGATGTTGAAGATGTGGATGCTCAATGTTGATGTAGATCACTTGGAGCTATCCCTTTGAGTGAATTGCACTTTCAATACCTACATGGGTTAGTCCCGCAAGGAACAAACAAGGATATCCATAGACATAGAGTGATGCACACACAAGATGATGTCCATGAAAACTTTTAGGTTACCTTGTCCCTTGTCTTACCAACAAGAGGGTTTGTGACTCCTTGAACTAGTGCAAGATGTGGAAGTTGATTGCACTTGTTCTTGCCAAAATGATAAGAGTGAAGTATGTTGGCGGAGTCACCCTCAAGAACTCTCTAGTTCTTCTTCTTTTGGATCCACACCATCTTGATGGGAATCCTTGGAGTTGTAGTCGTACTTGATGAAGTGGAACTTGAAGTAGTCTTGGGAATCCACTTGACTAAGGTCTTAGGAGCTTCTTCAAATGCATCAATTTCCTCTTGAAGCTTGTCCTTGCCTTTTTGCTTGTAGTCTTGTGGTGGAAGATCATCTTGAGCTTGTGTCCCCTTGAAAGAAGTATCATAATTTTCTTGTTGAGGAACAAACTTTGTCTTGGGGTATTGATCTTCTTCCCACTCAACTCCATTGACATTGAACTTTCGTTCAAAACCAACACCTTGATTCTTCCGGTGCATTCCTTGCTTGCGCACAATTTTCTCGAATTGCTTACTCCCGGCAAGGCTTTTGTACACTCCTTTCTCTATAATTCCCTTCAATAAGCTATTTTCTTGCTCGAGTGTAACTTGGCTAAGAGAATCATTAGTGTAATCAAGAGAACTACTAGAAGCAACAATATTGGATTTAGCATGATCATTGTTACTGCTAGAGGAAGAATCTTTCTTGTTCTTGTTACTAGACTTGACTTGAGGCATGTAAGTGAATAAGAGTAAACGCTTGGCAATGTAAGGAGAACTTTTCTTGCGGAGATCATCATTGATTGCTTTTAAGAACTCATGCTCTTGCTCAAGATTGAGCTTTTCAAAGCGTAATTTCTCATGAGCTCTTAAAAGTTCTCGATGATCTTCAAAGATAGTTTCATGAGCTAACTTAAGAGTGTTTAGTTCTTTAGTTAGAGCCTCAATCTTCTCCTTATCATTGTCATTCGTTTTATCTTGATTAGCATGATTAATTGACGTTTCATCATAGTATTCATCACTAGAGTTGTCAACAAGCAAATCATCACCTAACAAGTCATCTTCATCACTATTGAAATCAACATACTCAGGGTGTGTTACCTTAGGACCTTTGGTCATGAAGCATCTTCCAATTCCTTCATTTGGTGAGTCAATGATGTCGTAGGAGTTGGTTGACACAAGTGCTAGACCGGCAACACCTTCATCTTGAGTATCTTCGGAGTCGGAGTGATAACTTCTCTCGGAGTGGCTGTTGGAGTCGGAGCCGGATACCCATTCACCAACATGAGCTTGATGTCTTTGTTTTGTGTAGCTCCTTGATGATTTTTCCTTCCTTTCTGAATCCTTGCTTCTCCGTGAGTATCTTCGTTCATAACGATCATCTCTACTCCTTCTCTCTCTTGGTGGTGATTCTTTGCTTCTTCTTTTTGGAGAATCTTCTCTTCTCTTGTAGGGAGCCGTACACTCATTGGAATAGTGTCTGGGTCTTCCACAACTGTAGCAGTTTCGCTCTCGACTAGAAGATCTTTTGTCATTGTAGGACCTTGACTTGAAGCTTCTATCTTTGCTTCTACTCTTGTAGAACTTGTTGAAGTTCTTCACCATTAAGCTCAATTCTTCATTGAAGTTTTGTTTCTCACTTGATGATGTAGGGACTTCACATGAGGCTTTGTAGGCACCACTTGATTTGTTGTGAAGTTCCTCTTTATCCTTAAGTGACATCTCATGAGCAACTATTCTTCCAATCACGTCCGTTGGCTTGAGATCTTTGTAATTGGGCATCATTTGGATCAATGTGCACACGGTATCATATTTTCCATCCAAGGCTCTTAGAATTTTCTTGATGATGAATCTATCAGTCATCTCTTCACTTCCTAAGCCGGCAATCTCATTTGTGATGAGAGTAAGCCTAGAGTACATTTCAGCGACACCTTCACCATCCTTCATTTTGAACTTGTCAAGTTGACTTTGAAGCACATCCAACTTGGATTCCTTGACGGAGTCGGTACCTTCGTGCATATCAATCAAAGTGTCCCAAATTTCCTTTGCATTCTCAAGACGGCTGATTTTGTTGAATTCTTCGGGGCACAATCCGTTGAAGAGAATATCACAAGCTTGAGCATTGTATTGCAACATCTTCAACTCATCCGCGGTAGCTTCACGGTTTGGTTCTTTCCCATCAAAGAAGTCACCTTGCAAACCAACACACACAATAGCCCAAACGGCGGGGTTATGTCCAAGAATATGCATTTTCATTTTATGCTTCCAACTAGCAAAATTAGTACCATCAAAGTAAGGACCTCTACGGTGATAATTTCCCTCGCTAGATGCCATACTCTCCTAGGTTGTGAAACCAAGGCTATGACCACCAAAAGCTATGGAGATCAAAGCAAATGGAGACCAAAGCTCTGATACCACTTGTAGGATCGAAAGTATGTCTAGAGGGGGGGGTGATTAGACTACTTGACCAAATAAAAACTTAACCTTTTCCCAATTTTAGTTCTTGGCAGATTTTAGCTATTGTAGGACAAGTCAAGCAATCATCACACAATTCAAGCAAGCATGCAAAGAGTATATTGGCAGCGGAAAGTAAAGCATGCAACTTGCAAGAATGTAAAGGGAAGGGTTTGGAGAATTCAAACGCAATTGGAGACACGGATGTTTTTCCCGTGGTTCGGATAGGTGGTGCTATCCTACATCCACGTTGATGGAGACTTCAACCCACGAAGGGTAACGGTTGCGCGAGTCCATGGAGGGCTCCACCCACAAAGGGTAACGGTTGCGCGAGTCCACGGAGGGCTCCACCCACGAAGGGTAACGGTTGCGCGAGTCCACAGAGGGCTCCACCCACGAAGGGTCCACGAAGAAGCAACCACCCACAAAGGGTCCACGAAGAAGCAACCACCCACAAAGGGTCCACGAAGTAGCAACCTTGTCTATCCCACCATGGCCATCGCCCATGAAGGACTTGCCTCACTAGCGGTAGATCTTCACGAAGTAGGCGATCTCCTTGCCCTTACAAACTCCTTGGTTCAACTCCACAATCTTGTCGGAGGCTCCCAAGTGACACCTGGCCAATCTAGGAGACACCACTCTCCAAGAAGTAACAAATGGTGTGTAGGTAATGAACTCCTTGCTCTTGTGCTTCAAATGATAGTCTCCCCAACACTCAACTCTCTCTCATAGGATTTGGATCTGGTGGAAAGAAGATCTGAGTGGAAAGCAACTTGGGGAAGGCTAGAGATCAAGATTCATATGGTAGGAATGGAATATCTTGGTCTCAACACATGAGTAGGTGGTTCTCTCTCAGAACATATGAGTTGGAATTGTGTATGTGTTCTGATGGCTCTCTCCATGAATGAAGAGGAGGTGGAGGGGTATATATAGCCTCCACACAAAATCCAACCGTTACACACAGTTTTCCAATCTCGGTGGGACCGAATCAACAAACTCGATCGGACCGAAAAGGTAAACCTAGTGACCGTTAGAGATTTTTGGTGGGACTGACATGCAACTCGGTAGGACCGATATGGTTAGGGTTTGGGCATAACGTAATCTCGGTGAGACCGATTACACAAACTTGGTGAGACCGATTTTGGTAATTAGCTAACCAGAGAGTTGGTCAGGCAAACTCGGTGGGACCGATTTGCTCTTTCGGTGAGACCGAAAAGTTACAAAAAGGAAACACTGAATTTACATTGCAATCTCGGTGGGAACGATTCGCTCTTTCGGTGAGACCGAAAAGTTACGAAAGGGAAACAGAGAGTTTGCAATCCCATCTCGGTGAGACCGAAATCCCTATCGGTAGAACCGAATTGCTAGGGTTTGGCAGTGGCCTATGACAAGTGAAACTCGGTGGCGCCGGATAGAAAGAATTGGTAGGACCGAGTTTGGCTTAGGGTTTAGGTCATATGTGGATATGGGAAAGTAGTTGAGGGTTTTGGAGCATATCACTAAGCACATGAAGCAAGAGGCTCATTAAGCAACACCTCATCCCTCCTTGATAGTATTGGCTTTTCCTAAAGACTCAATGTGATCTTGGATCACTAAAATATAAAATGAAGAGTCTTGAGCTTTTGAGCTTGAGCCAATCCTTTGTCATTAGCATTTTGAGGGTTCCACTTTCGCATCCATGCCATGCCAATCATTGAGCTTTCCTGAAATAGTCATCTTGGAATAGCATTAGCTCAATGAGCTATATGTTGTTATGAATTACCAAAACCACCTAGGGATAGTTGCACTTTCACAAGCCCAAGACGGAGCCGGGCCTGGTGCCGGTGAAGACAGAGCCCGGCCTCCCCGAGGTGAAGACGGAGCACGGCGCCGACGTCGAGCTCTACGACGACGCGGCCCTAGAATGGGCGCGTGCGGACTCCCTGAAGATGGCGAGGGAGCGCCAGTGCGCCGCCCTGCAGCGATTCACGCAGCGCCGCCGAGGCCGCGACGAGGGAGGAATCGTCGTCATCGAGGACAGCGACGACGACGCCGCGCCGCCGCCACCAGCCCGCATAGGCGATGCCGGTCAGGGGTCCACCAGGGACGGCCGCGTCAAGGAGGAGAAGCCGGACGACGACGACGACTACTCGGCTTTTAGCTAGTTCTTTTTTTAATTATATATGTAATAAAAACCCGCTTTTTAAATGTAATATATGCCGAGCTTCGCCGAACTTTGAACTTTGCAACATATTTAAATTTTTTTTACCGTGCCTGGGGACGGCCCTGGGACCGGCGGCTGGGGACCAACTCGGCCCCGGGCCGAGTTTTTGCGCCGGCTCACCCCCAGGGGGCGATTTTAGGCGCCCCCTGGGGGGCCAACGGTTGGAGATGCTCTTAGGACTTTGTTTAAATGGTGGGGTTAGAGCAACTCTAGCAGGCCCTGCATCCGGCGGCCCACAAAATGCGTTTGCAGTTCGCGCAAAACCACTTTTATGGGACGACGCGGACGGCCGTAGATGCAGACCCCGCATAACGGACCCGTAAAAAGGATATTCACGGAACATGTTTTTTTACGGGTCGGTTTTGCGGGATCTGATCTGGCACAACTCGTCCCGACCAGAAAAATCTAAATTTGCACCTTAATTTGATCCAACATAATGCATTTCTTTGCTTTTTCAATAATATTGGATAGATAAGACATCACCAAATGTTTGCTAGAATAGCAAGACCAAAGAAAACAAGAACCACAAGTATGTATTTTAGAATATTTCCAACTCCCATAACTGTTCCCACTAGTTGGACTAATATCTTCTCCATGCATTCATTGTTGATCTGCGGATTCTTGATTTTGCATTCTTCTTTCTTCATCCTTGGTTCAAAAGAAGTAGACGTCGCTTCCCTCTAGTTTCCCATGCAGTCGCATCATTGCCTTCGATTCTTCTAAGGAGTGCGTCAACGTCTATTATGTTTCTTTCTATCAACAAATCAATGTATTCGCCTTTCCAAAACCAAAATGAGCATCCATCTTCCTACACACATGAGTGAGCATGTTCAAAATGAGCTATCGCAATTGAACCAAATAATGAGCTATCAAAATAAGCTACCACAAGTGCACGTACCCCGTCGTTTTCGCATTTGAAGAACACCCATCCGGGGTGCTTCGGCGTGCCCGAAGTGAGCCGCAACACTTTCCGCGTGCAGTCGTCGCACTCTATGAGCGCGGCAAGCCACAAAGACGTTGCGCGAGCGTCGAGCCCGGTGGACGGCCGGACGAATCCATGCCCGCAAACCTTCCGTGGCGGCGGGCGGACGAAGCAGTATCTGCATGCGGCGATGCGCCTTTGCCTGGGCTGCGGGGGAGGCTCCCCGACCACTGCATCGCTTGGGGCAACAACCGGCGGCCGGAAAAGCCAAATCCGACGGCTCGCGATGAAGTGCCGCAGATCTGCAAAATCCGGCGGCCCGCTGACGCAGGGGGGAAGGGAGGGGAGGCCTCGTGCCCGTGGCGGCCTTTCGGCGTGCTCCTGCCGGCTGCTTTCGTCAGAATCTTGGGCGGCGGCCGGCGGCGGCGCGAGGGAGGAGAGGAGGGGTGGTTGGTGAAAGAAAGCGCGGGATGAAATGCCCTCCCCCCACCAACCGCTTCTGCTTATATGCAAGGCACTGCAGCCGCGAAGGGGAAACCCGCGTTTTCCCGAGTTGGGCTCCGGATTTTGTCGCGCCCCCTAAAATTTTTTGCGGGCCAGGGCGAGATGCGAGGTCTGATTGGGCTGGTTTTTCCGCCCCAACCCGCATTTTGGCAGTTATTTTACGAGTCGGGACGGGATGCGGGGTCTGCTAGAGTTGCTCTTAGGACTTGGGAATGAGGTTTCGGCGAGGTCGTGAGGAGAGTGGGAGACGCGCCGATCCGACCGTCCAGTTTTATCCGGCGGATCAGATCATCAGATGGTTAGCGACAGAAATTTTGTTAATTATTAGGAGTATTATAAATAAGGTTCGTCATCATTTTCTCTAAACCTTTGATTATTAATTTTTATTTGCTCAAGAACACGCTTATGTGTTGAGGTCCCGTAGCTCAGTTGGTTAGAGTTTCCGTCCGATGTATGGAAGGTCATGGGTTCAAGCCCCATCGGGACCAATTTTTTGTTTTGGTTTCGAATTTAATTACTATTAGTTTTTGAAGTATTCTTACATCATTTTTGGGGGGGCACTTTTTTTTGTGTCAGCTGAAAATAAGTTTTGAATTTTTCATGAAAGACATCGGAACTAAAATAAATAAATCATGAAGTTTCCGTCTGATACACAGAAGGTCATGGGTTCAAGCCCCATCGGGACCAGTTTTTTATTATATTCTTCATAATTATTTAGGGGCACAAATATACTTTTGGAAACGTTAAAAATCATGAAGTTTAGTTTGCAAGCACAATATTTTTTTCAGTATTCTTCATATTTTTTTAGGGTGACAATGTATTTTTGAAAATGATGACAAACGTGAAGTTTTTCATGGCCGATTTATATTGGCACTTTTTTTTGTGTCGGCTGAAAATAAGTTTTGAATTTTTCATGAAAGACATCGGAACTAAAATAAATAAATCATGAAGTTTCCGTCTGATACACGGAAGGTCATGGGTTCAAGCCCCATCGGGACCAGTTTTTTATTATATTCTTCATAATTATTTAGGGGCACAAATATACTTTTAGAAACATTAAAAATCATGAAGTTTAGTTTGCAAGCACAATATTTTTTTCAGTATTCTTCATAATTTTTTAGGGGGACAATGTATTTTTGAAAATGATAACAAACATGAAGTTTTTCATGGCCGATTTATATTGGCGCGATGATGTCAAATTTAGTTTGCAAGCATGACAATTTTCTGGCCAATCTTATGCCAACCTCCTCACTGTAAGTCGCAACGAAATATTCTTCAAACCCTCTAAGTGAGCTCTAGTTTTACGCTGCAATTTTTGTAGTTTGATGAACTTCAAATTGAGAAAATGGGTCAATGTTAAAAAAAATGCGACAATTTTCTGGCCAATCTTCTACTAACCTCCTCACTGTAAGTCACAACGAAATATTCTTCAAACCCTCTAAATGAGCTCCAGATTTACGTTGCAATTTCTGTAGTTTGATGAACTTTGAATTGAGAAAATGGGTCAATGTTAATTTTTTTGCACTGAAATGTGTCAATCTAATAATGATCACACATTACCATTTTCCTTTTTTTCATATCTCTCCATTGCTGGATTTCTGGCGCAATGCGTGAGGTATCTTCTAGTATCATCAGATGGTTAGTGACAAAAAAAGTTAATTTAAATTAAAGTTCGCCATCATTTTCTTTAAAACTTTGGTTTTAATTTATATTAATTTGATAATACGACTATGTGTCGAGGTCCCATAGCCTAGCTTGTTAGAGTATCGTGTTCAAAAAAAAGTTGGTTAGAGTATCCGTTTGATATGTGGAAGGTCACGGGTTCAATCCCCATCGTACCAATTTTTTGTTTAAAATTTAATTGAAATTAAAGCCCATTGGGACCCATTTTTTTAATTTTAATTTAATTTTGATTAATTTTTTTAGATACTCAAGTCTATGTGAGACCATAATATTTTTACTCTACATGGTAAAAATAAGTTTTATGATTTTTCACGATAGAAAAAATGATGTGAAAAACCATAGAAAAACACGGTATATTGTTAGATTTACTAAGCTCGTAGACTACAACATTTTGATGACGACTAATTTGTTGTCTTGATAGAGATCCGATGGTGCGCTTTAAAGTAGAGCTTGCACTATTTCTCTCGTGATTCTCTCCTCTGCTAGCAGTGGGGAATGGCAAGTGTGTTATGCACTTTTTCGATTTTTGTGAATCTAACTCAATCCCCATAGGGATAGTTGATTTATTTTAAAATTTATTGCGATCAAAGCCCATGGGGACACATTTTTATTTTAATTTAATTGCGATTAATGTTTTTTAGTTTTTTCAAGTCTCTGTGAGACCATAATATTTTTACTCTACAGGCCAAATATAGTTTTTTTTACACGATACCAAAAATGATGTAAAAATCCATGGGAAAACACATATTTTTTAGATTCAAGCTCATGGATTACAACATATTCATGATGACTAATTTTTTATCTTGATAGAGATCCGATGATTCGCTTTAAAGTAGAGTTTGCATTATTTCTCTCATGATTCTCTCCTCTGCTAACAGTGGTGATTGGGAAGTGTGTTATACATATTTTAGATTCTCATGAATCTAACTCAATCCCCATCGGGACCAATTTTTTTGTTTTAAATTTAATTCATATTAAAGCCCACCTGGACCTAGATTTTTATTTTTGTTTAATTGCGATTAATGTTTTCAGATTCTCAAGTCTCTACGAGACCATAACATTTTCACTCTACAGGCTAAAAGTAGTTTTTTTTTCACGATAGCAAAAATGATGTAAGAAACATGGAAAACACAATATTTTTAGATTTATGCTCATTTGTTATCTTAACAGAGATCTGATGGTGCGCTTTAAAGTAGAGTTTGCTTATTTCTCTCGTGATTTTCTCCTCCGCTAACAGTGGTGATTTGCAAGGACTTGCAAGTGTGTTATACACATTTTAGATTCTCGTGACTCTAACTCATTCCCCATCGGGACCAAGTTTTTATTTTTAATTTAGTTGTGATTAAAGCCCATCGGGACCCATTTTTTATTTTAGTTTAATTGTGATTAATGTTTTTTAGATTCTCAAGCCTCTGTGACCATAATACTTTTACTCTGCAGGCCAAAATAAGGTTTTTAATTTATTTTTTCCAACAGCAAAAATGATGTAAAAACATGGGAAAACACGATATATTTTTAGATTTAAGCTCATGGATTATAACATATTGATGCCAACTAATTTGTTATCTTGATAGAGATTCGATGTGCACTTTAAAGTAGAATTTGCATCATTTCTCTCATGATTCTGTCCTCCGCTGACGGTGGTGATTGGCAAGTGTGTTATACACATTTTAGATTCTCGTGAATCTTTTTTTAGAGATAAAACCAAGTTTTATTCAGCAAAGACCACATAAAGTGGGATACATCTTTGGTCATGGGGTTGGCCTAGCCAAATGTGTCGCCCCGGACCTAAAGAAAATGTATACTTGGCTAATCTATATGCCTCAACATTAACGGCACGACCTTCAAATGTAAAACTACAACTCAAAGTAAAAGCTATACTATGAATCTCCGAGATGATTGCACCATTGGTTCCATCGTTTCTGTTGTTGATAGCTCCATATGCTCCCTTAGAGCCTGATGCAACAACAAGGCTTTGGATGTTGAGATCTTGTGCCAATGCTAGCGCCTCCCTGTAGGCTATTGTTTCCAGAATTTCAGGGTCGTCAACTCCTGCAATCACGAGGGCTGAGTTTCCCAGATAAGCGCCCGTTTCATCACAGCAAACAGCTGCCACTGCGCCTCCTAGTCCCTTACGACAAGCAGCATCGACATGAATCTTTGCATGGCCCGCTGGTGGTGCTTTTGGGCGTCGAGTATTTGCATTGGCCAAATGAGCAGCTTGTTGAGTCTGGTTAAGAGTAGGTGCAGCCAGCAGGTTCAGATCTTGAAGATACCTGTTGATGAAACCGCATTTCAAGAGGAAATGTCTCCATGAATCTGGGGCGCCGCAAATGCCGCATGCGCTGGAGTCTGACATGTGTGGATGCGCCCTAACGTCATTAGTTGGTATAGAGTGTTTAGATAACCTCCAAAGGAACATGCGAACCTTCCCCGGTACTTCTGTTTTTCATAGCCTTTTTCACTGCAATTCTTCTGTCGCCGTGTTGGAGGGCCCAACCCTGTTTTCCAACCACGCTTCGCGCCTCTGTCTTGTACTCACTAGCATGGAGTGAATTGCAAAAAACATCAACACTTCAGGTAAGGTTTGCAGAAACCACACATTTACGGAATTGTGCCAAAAAGCACTACTTTTTTTCATAATTTTTTGCAAAAAACACTAGTCGCCGGCTTAGGCCGTTTTGAGCACAATTATGACAGGTGGGTTCCGTCAGAAGGAGTGACATGGCAAAAAAATAGTCAATTACATCCCGCTATAGTTTTATTTTGCAAAAGGACCCCTGAAGAAAAAGCAATCGGGTCCTCCAGTTCGGTGGTGGACGCCGGCGACGGGGCACAGGGAGGTCCGCGTGGTCTCGGACGGGCAAGAGGGCGTGGGTCCAGCGGCGGTGTCGGTTAGGACGGCGAGGCAATGGAGCTCCAGCGGCGGCTTGAGCATCAGCGGCCATGGATGAGCTCAGGCTGATCCAGCTTGGGCATCGAGCAACCATGATTGAGCTCCGGTGCCGTCGGCTTGAGCATCAGGCACGCATCAGAGAGAGACGGGAGAGATTGGGGAAGGCACCGACCTCAGAGAGAGATGGGAGAGATAGGGGCGCCGACAGCGGAGCTCACGGTCGAGGGACATGGACCACACCTCCATGCCCACCGTCAGTGGATTTGCCTCGTTGATGCGCAGCTCCGGCCAGAGCTCATCCATGGCCGCCGTTGTCGCGCCTCCTCTTCACGCCTACGCGGCCACCGTCGCGCGTCCTCTTCTCCTTGCCGGAGCCGATGCAGGTGAGCAACAAGGGGAGGCCGAGGCCGGGGAGTGGGAGGAAGGTGGGGGCGGGGGAATAGAGGAGGAGAAGGAGGAGGAGGGGCGTCGCAGAGCCGTCGTCCATGCCGAGCTCGCCGGCCGGGAGCTCGTGCGCACGGCTGAGGAGATGACCTTATCCTCTTTTTTTTTATTTGAAAGATGACCTTATCCTCTCAGGCTCTTTTTCAAATCAGTCCCTGTTATTCTGTCTTTTTGCGAACCGTTATGTTGTGCCACCTCACCCCTTCTGGCAGGACCCACCTGTCATAGTCGTGCTCAGAATGGCCTAAGCCCACGACTAGTGATTTTTGCAAAAAAATATGAAAAAAATAGTGCTTTTTGGCACAATTCCGTAAATGTGTGGTTCCTATAAACCTAGCCTGAAATGTTGATATTTTTTGCAATTCACTCCACTAGCATGCGATATGCTGATTTGACGGAAAAGATGCCATTCTTCTCCTGGCTCTAGCTCCAAAAATCATCAACATTCATTGTGCACAAAGGGATACCCAAGATGACTTTAGCATCCATGTCCAGAAAGGTTGCTTGAACCCTCTCTCTGTCCCATGTAGCCGAGGTCATATCAATCAACTCTGAAACATAATTCAGTGGGTCGTTAAGCAAACAGCCATAAGGCCTCATCATCTCTGGTCGGGGCAACCAGTTGTCTTCCCATATTCTTGTGCTCGCTCCATTACCAATGCGACGGATCAAACCCTGTTACAGGATGTCTCTACCTTCGAATATTGCTCTCCACACTTGGCTCGGGGTGCTGCCGAGGTGAGCATTTAAAATGGTTCCATTGGGATAGTAAATACCTTTGAGCAAGCAAGCGCACATGCTGTCAGGGTTCTGCAAGATGTGCCAAGCCTGTCTGGCAAGCATTGAGAGGTTAAAAAGCTTGAAATCTTTGAAGCCCAGACCCCTCCCCCCCATTCCTTTTGGCTGAGTCATCTCCTTCCAAGAGACCCAATGAGATTTCATCTTTCCTTCTTTACTACCCCACAAGAACTTCCTAATAAGCTTGTTGAGATGTTCACACAAGCCTCGAGGAAGCTTAAAACATGACATTGAGTAGACTGGCACCGCCTGAGCTACTGATTTGACAAGTACCTCTTTACCTGCTGTCGACATGGTGGTCTCAATCCAGCCTTGGACTTTGCTCCACAGTCTATCTTTAAGATTCTTGAAGGAACCATTCTTGCTGTTACCTATATCAGACGGCATTCCAAGGTACTTTTCATTAAGGGTTTCGTTGGGTACATTTAACAGGATCTTTATTTCGTTCCGAATACTCTCCGGAACCCCCTTGCTGAAATAAATTGATGACTTCATATTGTTTATTCTCTGCCCCGAAGCTTGGCAATAATATTCCAGAACTTGGTTCACCTCAGTAGCACCCGCACTATTTGCCTTGAAGAACAGCAGGCTGTCATCAGCGAATAAGAGATGGTTAACTGGTGGAGCCAACGGTGCCACCTGTAACCCCTCCAAGTTGGATGACTCACTTCTCAATTTTAACAGGCACGACAGGCCCTCTGCTGTTATCAAGAACAAGTACGGGGATATTGGGCCCCCCTATCTGATTCCTCTGGATGGTTTAAAACCTTCAAGCTTCTTTCCATTAAACAACACAGAAAAATTAACTGTGGTAACAAGGCTCATGACAATACTTACCCAGTTTCCGGTGAAACCCAACTTTAGCATAATAGCCTTGAGGTAGTCCCACTCAACTCTATCGTAAGCCTTCATCATGTCTAGCTTTAAGGCGCAGGATTGGTGTTTCTTTGCTTTGTTCCTTTTCATAAAATGTAGACATTCATAGGCCATGATAATATTGTCAGTAATCAGCCTGCCGGGTACAAAGGCTGACTGTTCCTCTGAAATTATCTCTGAAGCAATCTTGTAAAGTACATTGCATAAGCTGATTGGCCGGAATTGGGACAAAAGTGTAGGATTTTTCACCTTTAGAATAAGAACCAAAGTAGTTTCGTTGATGCTCTCCGGTGACTCTTTCCCCTAAACAATTTTAAGGACTGCTTTGGTGACCTCATCTCCGCACACATCCCAGTGACGCTGAAAGAAGTGAGCTGGAAAGCCATCGGGATCCGGTGCCTTTGTGGGATACATTTGAAAAAGTGCGGTTTTGACCTCCTGGGCACTGTATGGAGCGTTTAAACTATCGTTCATCGCTGTCGTAACCTTCCGACGCACTGTGTCTAGAACCCTGTCCATGTCATGAACCCCTTGAGATGTATACAAGTCTTTGTAGAAGTATGTGGTCATTGTTTCCATCTCATCCCGTGGCCAACTGCCCATCTAGCCGCTGGAGGGATTTCATCTGGTTCTTTCTCCTACGACGGCTGGCCCGAAGGTGAAAAAATAGGTATTTTATCACCATGCATAAGCTATTCTATTCTGGCTCTCGGGCGCCACAATATCTCCTCCCGGTAAAAAAGTTCTATCAGGTTGTCCACAGTTTTTAATTCAGCCAATGAGGGACCCGATCTTCCTCGAGAGTCACACATCTCCTGTAGCTGAACCTGGAGCTGGCGAATCTGCATCCGAATATTGCCAAAGTGCACCCGATCCCAATGTGTGAGGTCGCCAGCCAGGTTTCTGAGTTTGTCCCCCACCTGTGCTACCGAATCACTCGGGGTTTTTGTCCATCCGGCATGCACAACATCCACCAGCGCTGGGTCGCTCTCCCAGCACACTTCATATTTAAATCTTCAAGGGGGGGGGGGGTGCAGGCCATGTTTGCTACACTTCTATCAAGCCGCACTTTAGTAAAAGTTTCTCCAGAAACTTTTTTCTCAAAAGTCCAACTCCTTCCCCGAGATCCGTCAGGCCACACGTGTCCAGAATCTAATTCAATCCTCATGGGGACCAAGTTTTTTTAATTTAATTGCAATCAAAGCCCACTGGGACCCACTTTTTATTTTAATTTAATTGCGATTAATGTTTTTTTAGATTCTCAAGCCTATGTGAGACCATAATATTTTTACTTTACCGGCCAGAAATAAGTTTTTTGATATTTCACGATAGCAAAAATGCTGGATTTTTTTTTGGGAAAACTCTATATAATTTTATATTTATGCTCATGGATTAGAACATATTGATGATGATCAATTTGTTATCTTGATAGAGATCTGATGGTGTACTTTAATTAATAAGACTCGTCTGAGCTTCGCTGCAGAAATCGGATCCGGTTGGGATCGTCTGTCCATGTGTAGGTCTAGCTCTTGCAAAAAAATTCAAAAATATTACTAGATGGGATGATCAAGAAAATTCACAAGTTGGATTGGATGAGATTAAACTTGGTAATTTTGGGTTTTGTTTTTCAACATCTAGTTTTCGGACCATGGCCGATGTTGGAAATACATCCATATACTCTTTATTCTATTACCTTTGAATTTGATTCTAAAATTCTCTTTTGAAAATACACCCTTGTATTTAGTTTTCGTGATGAAATCAAATAAATTATATAAATATATTTTTAACGGTTTAACTGGTTGCTCCCAAAAGTAATTATTGTTTCGAATTTTAGATAATTTGTAGCAGCAAGGAAATGGCTCATAACGAGATGGAGCTCTCAAAACATATTGTATACAAGTGTGGGGGGATTCTCAAGATTATAGCAGCTATAGAAAAAGAAATAACCCAATTTGAAGACATCTCCTCGGCAACCACATATGTGTTGAAGGATATAAATGTTGACTTTATAGGAACCCTGGAGAGGGACCGAAGATTATTCCATAGTTTAAGGGGCCTATTTGCTTTGGATGCAGTCTTACTTTGAGCCTTGCTCTGATTCACTCAAGCCATGTATCTTCTATATTTCTGTTTTTCCTGCAAAACACATCAGAAGGAGGCATTTGCTAAGGCGTTGGATTGCAGAATGTTACTCTAGGAATACATCTGGTAGAGTGACTGAGGAAAATGCGGAGAGCTTGTTTTCTGAGCTTGTCAATTTGAGCATAACCCAACAGCCAGAATCCAAGGCCCAATACCAAGTAAATGGTTTCTTCCATGAGTACATCTTCTCACAACCAATGGAAGATAACCTTGTCCTTGCACTGGAGGGGCACTGCAACCTCAACTCACAACATTCAGGACAACACCTCATCATAAGGAGTAGCTGGGCAGAGATGAGATTGTATTCAAGGGCATTGATTTCTCACGGATACGATCATTGGCTGTGTTTGGTGATTGGAAATCATTCCTCATATCTGATAAGATGGGGCTGGTTCGGGTGTTGGATTTAGCCGACGCATTAGGTGTAAAAAGTGACGACCTTGATCATATCGGGAAACTACTACCTTGCCTTAAGTTCCTCTGCCCACGAGGATGTAAAGAGGTTAGTCGGCTGCCAGAATCCTTGGATGGCCTTAGGCAGCTACATACTCTAGATGTCAGACACACCTCCATTGTCACACTGCCACTGGCTATCATCAAACTACAAAAGCTGCAATACTGGTTGTGGGATGAAGACAATGAGACTGTTGTAAACCAGACATCATCACCATCACAGGAGGACATTTATGACACATCGATGATCCGAGCTGTAGGAGGTAATGTCAGGACATCAACACCATCTTGGATCTGCAGGCCACATAGTTTGGCATCTGGCTGGTTGTTGAAGTTCCAAAGATGCCTACTTAATAATGGCGGTGTGAAGGTTCCTGTCGGGATTGGAAAGCTTACATTTTTACATACTCTTGGTGTGAAAGCAATGCTGAAGGAGCTCAAAACCCTTAACCAAATGCGCAAGCTTGGTGTATCCGGCATCAACCGGGGAAACTGGCATGACTTGTGTTTTGCCATCTTAGGCCATGCCCATTTGGAGTCCTTGTCAGTGCAACTCGATAAGGACAAAGAGGGTCATTTCGCCCGTTTCGGTGACATCTCCTCACCTCCCCAGACCCTCAAGAGCATTAAGTTTCATGGACATGTACTCACATTGCCAATCTGGATGAAGCAACTTGACAACCTCAAAAAGGGTAATCTTGAGATGACCATATTAATGCAAGAGGATGCAGACGCCCTTGAAGAGTTGCTATTCAAAGATGGCTTTCATTGTCTTTGTGTGAAACCGATTCAAGATGGGGCACTCCAGGTTGGTAAGCCGCACTCTATGTCGTGGTCTGGGAACGTCTTGTCGTCCCGGATCCTCTAGATTGATTGCACCTCCAGGTTACATGTTTCTCGTGGATATTACGAGTGAGCTTTATTGAGGTGCTGATGGTTCATTGCTCTCGTGGGTCGTCATTGATGGTTTCTGAGCTCAAGAATTTACTGCATCTGAAAGAAGTGTGGCTTAATGGTTCCTATGATGATGAACTCGAGCAAGATTTGCGGCAGCAAATTTCCAGCCATATCAATGAATCTGTCTTAAAGCTAGAGGAACAATGCTCCTCCTGATCATGGAACAATGCCATTCTTCCTTTGCCTTATTTACGATCCGACCAATCTCTCAAATCAAATGGCATGCTGAGATACAAGCCTCTTTCAAATTGTGTTTTGTGTTATTGCAATTTATTACTCCCTCCGTCCCATAAATGTAAGACGTTTTTGACACTTACATTATGGGACGGAGGGAGTACCATTTTGTAATCTAGTCAGATATTATCTGCTGTTCGAGAAGTTTATTTATGAGCAGGGTATTGTTGCCAATTTGCCAAGTAACGTTGCATAAATGTACATGAAGTTGAATGGTCAGTCTGACGATGAATGCTTTAAAATCAAATGTTTCCTCTCTTCTTTTTCAGTGCATGCATACAGCAAGTTTCTTGCTGGTGGGTTCTGTTGTTCAACTTCGTTGCAGGTTTTGCTGGAATAATCCAAATGTTTTAGTCCCTCCCACAGACTGCCATGCACTCTCAGATGTTCTTTTCTGTCTGTCAAACTGGTCATTCAGTTCGTACATCCCATTGTGTCCTTTCTTGCGTGAGCATCTCTTCTCCTACCAATCGCTACTCTTTGTAAACTGGGTAACGAAACAGGTAATTCTACTGGAAGTACACTAACTTGTTCCACGGTTTCACTTCAGTCCACAACCTTGCGACATGATATACACTAGTTCTCTCCAGGTGCGTCCACGCCAATGGCATCACCGTCGAAATATGGTGGCCAGCTCCGCGCTGGAACGGCCTGGACGCCCTGCCGGTCGCAGCACCCTTCAGCAAGCGTTAAGTGTTGTGGTGGACCTAGGTAGTTTGGTTCCGGCGAAGCTGGGTGTCGCGATCGGTTTTGGTGCTTGGCATATCTAGCTAGCAAGCCTCCTCGCGAAATCAATAATCAAGCTTCTTTTTCTTTTTCTTTTTGCGGTCATCGAAATCAATCAAGCTGTCTGCTTCATTAGGCTAGCCCCGTGAAAGTGTGCATTTTTTGCCGCCTATTGCCATATTCCCGCACGACCGATAAGATCGGAATGTATAATCGAGCTTGCTCCATAAAGCGCGTATCTCTATCTCACCGCAAGGTAGGTGCTACTCGGTGTGTACCTCACCAAGCTTGGCATCCGTCCACAGCTGCTGTACTACACCGTCGGCAGCTCCGGAAGGTTTCCAATATTTGTGATTTCAAATTTTCTTTAAGTTACAAGTTTCTAATAAATAGGAGGGAGCCACTTTCATCAAGATTTATTACGCAGTAGGACATACACAAACATGAAACGAAATCAAGTCAAACGCCTATGAAAGATGAATTATTACGGCTAGCGGCAGAATTGCGTTAATTAAGATCCGCCATCGTTTTCTCTAATCGTTTGATTTCTTTTATTAATTTTACACAAAGATGAATATTACTACGTTAGTAAAAGCACAAGAATTAGAAGCACTGACAAGGATATCTCAAGTTCCAAAACCGTACCTGCAACGGGCAATTACTGGAACAGGCTTCAGGGCTTTGGGCCCATTTCTCAAACCCTTCTTATATTTCTAGATCTGAAATGCACAAGATAGTATTAGGGCAGCAACGGCCATTGTCTACAAGGATAACAAGCCGGCAACAAGAACTATCTATCTGAAGAACACATAGATAGCAGGCCGAAATATGATATATCCTACTACGTAGCGTTGAGGATGCGGGAGTGTAGGCATGATATCCTACTAAGTAGCACCGATGATGCACGATTGTAGGTTCTTCATATGTTGTTGTTAATATTATTAATACTAATTCGTAAATCACATTCTGTCAAATTTGCATCTACATTAACCTATGTCTTCAAACAGCAACATTACCCTGAATAAGACACTGCTCTAACTGAGGCTGCCAAACACTATATCTATCACTTATACCTGCCAAGTAATAATCAACAAAACAGGCGATCTGCACCATAAGGCTGTCGACTATGTTGAAACATTTAGGAAGGTCGCGCTTTCCAGTTTCTACCGCACTAGGCAATTCGCCGAACACCTAGTGTGCATCCTCTTGGTACTACGTAACAGCAATGGCAAAGGGATCACCGAGAACAGAGCACGCACATGTAGGTGTCAGGAACAAAAAACGGAATATAACGGGAGGATAAGCGACGAGAGCTTCTTCTCTGTGGGTTGGGATGATGGTGAGTCCATAAGATAGGCGAGGCAACGCCGCCGCTGATGCCGCTCGCCGGAGCCAACCCGCCGCCGCCATGGATCGCCATCGCCTTCGGGGTTCGTGGGGTTTCGGCGAGGCTGCGAGCAGAGTGGGAGACGGCCCGATCCGACCGTCCAGTTTTATCCAGCGGATCGGATCATCGGATGGTTAGCGACAGAAATTTTGTGCGTCATTAGGAGTATGATATAACTATACGGTTCGCCATCATTTTCTCTAAACCTTTGATTATTAATTTTTATTTGCTTAAGAATACGCTTATGTGTTGAGGTCCCGTAGCTCAGTTGGTTAGAGTTTCCGTCCGATGTACGGAAGGTCATGGGTTCAAGCCCCATCGGGACCAATTTTTTTTTTTTGGTTTCGAATTTAATTACGATTATTTTTCAAGTATTCTCACATCATTTTTTTCGGGGCATATACTATTTTTTTGTTGTGCCGGCTGAAAATAAGTTTTGATTTTTTCATGAAAGACATCAAAACTAAAATAAATAAATCTTCTAAGAACACCATATTTTTCTTTATCGTATATAAGCTCATGGCCACATGATTTTGATAACGCTAGTTTATAAATTTAAATACAATTATTTTTTTAGTATTCTCTGTAATTGTTTTAGGGCATATAATATTTTTGTTGTTGTGCCAGCTGAAAATAAGCTTGAATTTTTTGTGAAAGACACCAGAATAAAAAATAAATCTTGTAAAAATACAATCTTTCATTATAAGCCCATGGCTACACGATTTTGGTAACTCTAGTTCATTTTTTAATCTTCATAGACATCATATACTGAGCTTTAAAGTGGAGTTTTATGTTATTTCTCTTGCTTTTTTAGGGATAAACCAAACTTTATTGCTCAACGGTATCGATTATAGGGATACAAATAGGGTTATGAGAAATAGCAAGCCACAAGTGACGACCCTAGATGAGCGAAAGATAAAATCTAACAAGATTGTGGGCTTCATGATTTGAAGCACGCCTTCAAAGATTATGATGCAGCTGCCAAAAAGCATCTCCTAGCATTGATCTCTTTGATAATGGAGGCAAAGATACCGTCACTTCCTTCGTTGATGTCCTGTACTAAAGATCTAGAGTCACACGCGATAAAAATCCTCGCTAGAAAAAGACTGATAACCCACAAGTATAGGGGATCGCAACAGTTTTCGAGAGTAGAGTATTCAACCCAAATTTAATGATTCGACACAGGGGGAGCCAAAGAATATTCTCAAGTATTAGCAGCTGAGTTGTCAATTCAACCACAGCTGGAAACTTAATATTTGCAGCAAAATATTTAGTAGCAAAGTAATATGATAGTAGTGATAACGGTAGCAAAAGGTAACAGTAGTAAAAGTAATATTTTTGGTATTTGTAGTGATGATAGCAATAGCAACGGAAAAGTAAATAAGCGAAGCACAATATATGGAAAGCTCGTAGGCAATGGATCAGTAATGGAGAATTATGTCGGATGTGGTTCATCATGTAATAGTCATGACCTAGGGTGACACAGAACTAGCTCCAGTTCATTGATATAATATAGGCATGTATTTTAAATATAGTCATACGTGCTTATGAAAAAGAACTTACATGACATCTTTTGTCCTACCCTCCCATGGCAGCGGGGTCCTTACGGAAACTAAGGGATATTAAGGCCTCCTTTAATAGAGAACCGGAACAAAGCATTAACACATGGTGAATACATGAACTCCTCAAACTACGGTCATCACCGGTAAGTATCCCGATTATTGTCATTTCGGGGTTAACGGATCATAACACATAATAGGTGACTATAGACTTGCAAGATAGGATCAAAAACACTCATATATTGATGAAAACATAATAGGTTCAGATCTGAAATCATGGCACTTGGTGAAAGTGCTAGTGATCGACTAGAGGGGGGTGAATAGGCGATTTTTATGAAAGTCTTCAAAACATGGAAGTTTTGAAGACAAACGATAGAAATAAACCTATTACCATGCAGCGGAAGGTAGACTACACTAGGCAAACCATAGTCAAGTAGTCAATGGAGTGAAAGAACAATGACTAATAGCAGCTAGGCAGTAAAGATCAGGTAGGAAGATATTGTGAAGCCAATCAGAACAAGCAGTCACTCAGTGAAGACAAAAGATAAAGCAATCATACAATGACTTCACAAGGACCAACAGTAAGTAAAGGGAAGGGAAGGATGAAACCAGTAACTCGTTGAAGACAATGATTTGTTGGACCAGTTCCAGTTGTTGTGACAACTGTACGTCTGGTTAGGGAGGCTGAGATTCAACTCAGAAGACCTCGTCTTCACCTTATTCCCCTTGAGCTAAGGACACCCAGTCCTCGCCCAATCACTCTGGTAAGTCTTCAAGGTAGACTTCCAAACCTTCACAGACTTCGTTCACCGACGATCCACAATGACACTTGGATGCTCAGAACGCGACGCCTAACCGGCTGGAGGATTCACAGTCCTCAAGTGTAATAAGTCTTCAGATCACACAGACAGGAAGACTTAAGTGATGCCTAACACTCTTTGGCTCTGGGTGTTTAGGGCTTTATCCTCGCAAGGAATTCTCTCTCAAAGGCTTCGAGGTGGGTTGCTCTCAAACGACAAAAGTCATGCACTAACTCTGAGCAGCCAACCGTTTATGGTTGTAGGGGGTGGGCTATTTATAGCCACTAGGCAACCCGACCTGATTTGTCCGAAATGACCCTTGGTCACTAAGGAACTGACACGTGTTCCAACGGTCAGATTTCAAACAAACATGACAACTTTACTTGAGCTACAAGCAAAGCTGACTTATCCAACCCTGGACAAAATTTGCTCTCATAGTCTTCACTCGAAGACATAGGATTTTGGTTAAGCATCACTTCAGTCATTCTGACTGGTTCACTTGGACCCCACTTAACAGTACGGTGGTTCCTATGACTCAACAAAGAAGAAAAAGAACGACGAAAGAACTAAGTCTTCACGCTCCATAGTCTTCATGCGATGTCTTCTCTTGTCATAGTCTTCAATGTGAATGTCTTCACATACCACCTTTGACTTCAATGTCTTCTTACATTTTTAGGGGTCATCTCTGGTAGGAAAACCAAATCAATGAGGGACTTCTACCTGTGTTATCCTGCAATTCTCACAAACACATTAGTCCCTCAACTAGGTTTGTCATCAATACTCCAAAACCAACTAGGGGTGGCACTAGAAGCACTTACAAGCTCCCCCTTTTTGGTGATTGATGACAAACTAGTTGAAGTTTTCAACGGGGAATAAAATATGTGAAATTATAAAGGATAGGGGATTGTCATCATAAGTGGCAAAGGCTCCCCCTGAAGATGTGCATATAAGTAATTTGCTTTTGGTATGCAAATGCACATGGCAGGTTGTACTTGTGGAGATCCTCTTCAACTTATGATGACAATTCATCATGCAAGAAAAGTATGTGAAGATAATGACATGCATAATGAAAAATGGACGTCTGCAAAATGATCTAAGTGCAGAATTTACCGTCGCACATGCGGAATTTATCATCGCATCACAGAATAGCAAATAAGTAGCAGACGACCATCGAGTTTAAGTGTTACAACTCAAAGAACCAAATGTATCGAAAATGAGAGTTGTAAGCACTTGGCAAAAGTAGCAAAAAGTAAAGTAACCACCCATATGGACCCGGTTGAAAACTATCAATTCATATGCTTCTCCCCCTTTTGTCAGTGAGGACCAATAAGGTTTGAAGACATAGAGCGCCTACTCGTTCCCATGAGGTGCGAGCGAGGCAGCAGGGTCGTCGGTGAGATCCGGTGGTGCAGAGGAACTTGGTGCAGTGTTGTCACGCGCTGAAGTTGGAGGAGGTGAAGTTGCATCATCTTGGTCATCGATGACTCTGGCATTTACGGTCGTAGCTGAGGACAAGTATTCAGAGTCTTCAAGTGAGGGAGTCCGACGCAAGTGAGCATTTCTGGGAGGAGTTGAGTCAAACTTGAAGTGTTCAGTGAAGCCATCGTCGTGCAGATCAGCTTCAGCACTCAGTAGGGTCAAACTCTTCCATGACCTCTGATAGGTTTCATGAGTGACAAAGGCTTTCTTGGTGGCAAGATTGTGAATGCGGTTGACATCCACCAAGAGGCTTTGCATCTGACGCTTAAGCCAGTCGTGATGTTTGTCCTGTTTCTGATGAAGGGCAACCAGAAGCTCTCGGTCATTGAGAACACGGGATCGCTTCTTGGGCCGTTGTGCAATGGTGCTTTCAGTGGCTTCAGTGAGGGCACGATGAGGTGCACGGGTAGTACCAGCCAGAGGATAAACACGAGTGACTGCTGGGTCGCCTTCAATGTGTTGAGAGAAACTTTGCTTATCAGCATTCTGAAGACTAAGGGGCTCCTTGGCAGGCTCTGGATAGATGGCTTCAACTGACATGTCGACGTCAGGCAGAAAAATCCGATGATTGCGAGCAGAGGGCTGATAGGTGACAGCTGAGTGTAGTTTGATCAGACGCATAATCCATGGGGCGTAAAACTTCAAGCCAAAGAGATCAGATCCGGATGCAGCAAGTTGGCGGATGAAGAAGTCTTGTGCATTGAAGCTTTTGCCGTGAAGAATATGGAAGACCAAAGTCTTCATTGCACCTTCCAGCTTTGCATGTGGAGAATGTCCTTTGATGGGCCAGAGAGTTCGCCTTATGATGTGATAGATAGTGCGTGGCAGATACTCAAGGTCTTCAACAAAGAACTCCTTAGGATATTCAGCATCTGGAGGCAAAGGCTTCATCATGCTAAGCATCTGACTCATGTTGGGTTCAGGCTTGTGAAAAATGCTTTCCATAGCAGCACTGTGAAGCTGACAACCAGGTTCATAAAGATCTCCTGGAGTGGGCAGGCCAGTGAGCTCAATGATATCAAAGGCTTTGGCTTCGTGATGAACATTGCCTGTCATCCACTCAAGGACCCAAGTCTTCGGATCCCTGTTGTAGCCACGAATATGAAGAGTGGCATAGAATTGGAGCAGCAATTCTTCGTTCCAGTGCTCCTTGTCAGTGACGAACTGCAACAAACCAGATTCTCTGAAGCAATCCAGCGCTTCTTCCAAACAGGGCAGACCAGTTATGGCTTCAGTGTCAAGACGCATATGGGGAAAAATGCGACCTTGATTGTACAAGATGCATGAGTAATAACTGCGCTGCTGATAGCTCCAGAACCGATCAGAAGATATTCTTGCCTTTGAGTAGGGGTTCTTGGCGCTATTGAAGAAGGTGTTGTGTGCTTTGAAGCCATTGATATTGAACGATCCGGGTGCAGATGCAGTGCCTGGAAACCTAGGCAGCCTTGGCATTGGCTTCTGAACCTGAGGCCTGCGCTCGACGTGATAGTCAAATTGGGGACCAGCAGCAGGTGGAGGAACAAGAAGAGGCCATTTGACAGTGATGAGCTGACCATAGTTGTATGCTTGCTCAATAGTATGTGGCCTTGGTGGCGGAACAGGAGCAGTGGCATCAACAGAGGCGTCAGGCTGCACATCTGTTGCAGGTGCATCATTGGCTTCATTGGCCTCTGGCACAGTGTTAGGTGCAGGCTCCACAGTGTCTTCAGCCATGACCACGTCATTGGCTTCAGTGGTGTTAGTGGTGGCAGCCTCAGGATTCTCAACCTCCACTTGAGGAGCTGGAGGGTCGGGCACTGACACGTTCACTTCAGGAACAACTTCTTCAGTGATGGGGGAAGTAGGGACACGTTCTTCTGCTTGTTTTTCTTCGGCTGATGCAGCCGGATTGTCTTCAGCAACTTTAGCTTCAGACTCGGAAACGTTCACAGTAGGAGTGGCTTTGGGGAACACCTAACGTGCAACAGATTGGTGGTGCACTTCTCCTTCTGAAACGCTCGAAAGAGAGACTTGGGGCCTTGGTCCTTTGCGAAGCCTGCGTAACGCTGGCGACGCCTGTGAAGATGGAGTTGGCTGGGCCTCAAAGTCATCCTCTTCTTGCACTGATGGGGTTGCTTGCGGTTGGGGAGAGCTTGGAGTGTCTTGTCTCTATGGATGATCAGCCCACGATGCATCCTGAGCAGTTGGCGTCAGAGGACGACCGATGCTGATGAGTTCGTTGTGCGTAAGCACAAGCGATGATACCAATTGGTGCTCGATCTGAGGAAGGACTTCATCATCTTCAACATTGTCATGGTGACCAATGTCTTCAGCAGCGGTGGGGTCAACTGCTGGAATGTCTTCAGCTTCAGGAGCCTCTGTGGAAGCAGGCTCATGAATTACCATCCGTCGTTCTTGATGCGAAGAGGCAGGACGAGCAACCGAGATGGGCTCAACAATAAGGGGCTCTGTGGGAGCAGCCCGATCTTTCTTGGTTTTGTGCTTCTTCTTGGAGGGAGCGACATCAGAAGCTTCAGGATGTTTCGTCTTTCTGGCTTCAGCCTCGGCAGCCCTTGTCTTCTTTAGTTCTGAAGCGGTGGAAGTGACCTTTGGCTTCGAGCCGGACATGCTGCTTGGGAAGACAATGCGGGGTTCTTCCTGCCTTGAAGGTGCAGATGTGTCAGTCGATGGCTTCTTCTTCTTTGCAGCCATTCTGGGGTCAATGCCAGGACGCCCAAGAGCCTTGCGGTTCTCAGCTTCATTGTAGGCTTGCACGCACTTGTCAGCCAGACTCTTCATGCGCTCACGAGACCCTTTAGCTTCTTCACGTTTCTTGAGAAAGGCTTCCTTGAGCTCGTGCAACATAATCTTGAAGTTTTTCACATCTTGCACGCTGAGCTTGGCCATGTGCTTCTTGAACTGAGATTTCTCATAGTCGATCTTTTGCTCCAGTTCGACGATGCGCTGAGCTAGAGCTAGCTCAGAAGCAATGGCGCCAGTGAAGGCGGCGCTGAGGCCAATTGGAAGTAGTAGATTATCAAAGCTGAGATTGGGGGTTTCAAACCACTCATCAATGAAGTTGTGGAGGATTGCTACGTCAAAGAGAGGCAAATCATTGAAGATTTCTGCTTCTTCTTTGCTCTTGATCAGTTGCTCAAGAGCGTCATCTGCAAGATCTTCATCACTGGACAGATCAATGGCGTCGTTGCGCAGAATAGCAGCAGCAGTCAGTTCTTGGCTGGTGGGTTGCAAGGGCATCTTTACTCTCGAGGGCTTGGAGATGCGTGACAAATCTTCAGACTGCACACTGTGTTCAAGAGGTGCAGTGGCCAGAGGCTTCGCCTGTAAGACCTTTGGTGCAGGAGCAGGCTTTGAAGCTTTAGGCTTCTTCAGTTTCTCTGGCTTCGGCGGTGCGGGCGCTTCATCAGATTCAGCGTCATCTGCAAGCTCATCCACGACTGTCCCTTGAACCATGATATGAGTGATGAGACCTTCCAGGTTGTAGAAGGGCCCAACAAGATTGGGTTCAGCTTCGCGTGTGCCATCAGCACGAGGAGCAGAGGGGCCTGGATTGAAGTCTAAGCCTCGTGACTTCTTGTTCTCTTTGGCCGAGTTCCTGGCAAACTGAAGGTTGCGCTTGAACAGATTATCATCGCGGCACCACAGTAATGAAGATGGGTCTGCATCCGCAGGCTGCGGTCCACGGACCATGCAAGGATAGAAGCCTTGTTCAATGGCTTCAGCTCTGGACTTGGGTTGAAGATTTCTGTATAGAATGTCTCCCCATGGTCGTTTGATGGCATTCTTCTCAGCATACTCCTGGGTCACGAACCTGTACTTGAACCACTGTTCTGCCCAATATCTTCGAATCCATTGGATTCGAGTTTTTCGCTGATTGTAGTCCTCCTCTGGATCTGTCTTGTACAGCTCATAGAGGTCAGGAGGCAAATCTCTTGAGGTGTTGCCACGACGCTGTCTGCCACCCTTTCTTGTAGGTTTCTCTGGTGCCATGAAGCTTAAACTGAAGGGCTTCAACACGTTTAAAGGCTTCAAAGGCTTCCGCTTTCTGGTCAAACAGGAACTGGCTTCGGGAGAGTTAATGTGATGCTGTAAGAATTCTGCAAACGAATGCAGACTATGAGAACCAAGGGATTCTCCCACGGACATGTACCTGTGACAGCATTAAGGTGCGAGGGAAGGGGAAGAGGTCATATGCATTCTCAGAAGATTTTGAAGATAAATCAGTTTAGAAGACATTGACCTCATAGTGCGAAGACATTCACTCATAGATAGAGAGTTGGTTCCAGATTTGTACGAATCCACGAATAAGTACAAGTGAGGAATCTAACTACTTTGTGAAGCATAAGTGAACATACTAGGCATATTATGAGATGCAGTATGAAATAGATCCAACTTGTGTGAACAGAAACTGCTTGTGGTAGAAAGTGATGAATCTATAGGATCAAAGGGGCCGTAAAAAGGAAGTTTTATTTACCACACGAAGAACTGCTAGACGGAGTGGGAGAGGAGGCCGAGCAGTTCGATCGTCCGTGCCCTAACTTGGCGACGGAGGACACCTACGGCGACGGCGGAGAAGACGATGTCCGCGGCCGGCGTGAAGACGGCGTCGGTGAGGTCGCGGCAGCTAAGCGCTTCGTCGCCGGCGTCGTCGAGGGCTAGCGGTGGCGCTAGGGTTTGTGCGAGAGTGGAAGAAAGGATAATGACTGTGGTGAGGCGTGTATTTATAGGGACAGGGACGGCACAGTGTTATTACACAGGTGCCCCTGGCGATTCACATCTGAAGGACACGTGGCCATCATGCAACATATCGGAGGTTGTTCCACGTTCCCACGCACGCCTGGATTGTCGGGTGGTCGTTCCCACTTCTCCGGGTTTCAGGTGAAGGAATTAGCATTGAAAACGGACTTAATGTTTGTCTCTGTATCTTCTGCTGACTAGGACGCAGAGAAGACATTCGACAGTTTCAATAGAATGCATATGATTTGGACAGATAGAGTTTGAGATAGAAAGCATAGAGAGATTAGGGTCCGATCACATTCACTTAGTTCAAAAGATTCAACAAGGAAGACGTAGCTATAAGTGAATGCTGTAGAGGACAGAACACTAGTATGTATATATCAGAAGACAATCAAGTCAACATAGTGAAGATAATCATGAAGACAAGTTGAAAATGAAGACAAACAAAATGTGAAGACATAGCACATGTAACGCCATGGGTAAAACACTTCAAACAGAAGAATTTGGTGGTGGCGTTACCCACCGTATAGGAAGTATTAGACCCAGACACGGCGCACAATTATCGTGGCGCTCCGAAGTCAAATTCCACGTTAATGTATTCACACTCAGAATGTAAGTCTTCATTGATTGAAGATATACTTTACTTCGTGTGTTGCACATCTAAGTCATCAACATGCATAAGTGTTAGGATGTGTGCCTGATCACAGGACATTTGAGGATTCCAAGATATTTAGCTCACACCGTAACTTGCAAAACCTCTTCTCATCCAAGGGCTTGGTGAAGATATCTGCCAATTGCTCTTCAGTGTTGACGTGTATGATATCAATATCTTCCTTCACAACATGATCTCTGAGAAAGTGATGACGAATTTCAATGTGCTTTGTCTTCGAGTGCTGAACTGGGTTGTTGGCAATCTTGATGGCGCTTTCGTTGTCGCAGTAGAGTGGTACTTGCTTCAGGTGAATGCCATAGTCTTTGAGTGTTTGCTTCATCCATAGAAGCTGAGCGCAGCAAGATCCAGCAGCAATGTATTCAGATTCAGCAGTGGAGAGAGATACACAGTTCTGCTTCTTTGAAGACCAACATACAAGTGATCGTCCCAGAAAATGACATGTGCCTGATGTAGACTTGCGATCCACCTTGTCACCAGCATAATCAGCATCCGAGAATCCAACTAGATCAAACTCTGAGCCCTTTGGATACCATAATCCTAGTGTTGGGGTGTGAGCCAAATATCTGAGAATTCGCTTCACAGCTAAGTGATGCGATTCCTTTGGTGCCGCTTGGAACCGGGCACACATGCAAACACTAAGCATGATATCTGGCCTAGATGCACATAAATAAAGTAAGGAACCAATCATGGAGCGGTATACCTTTTGATCGAACTCTTTACCATTGTCGTCGGGACCCAGATGATGTTTGGCTGGCATTGGCGTCGTGTAGCCTTTGCAATCTTGCATTCCAAATTTCTTCAGGCAATCTTTGAGGTATTTCTCTTGAGATATAAAGATGTCGTTGCGTTGCTGACGTATTTGAAGACCAAGGAAGAACTTCAGCTCACCCATCATGGACATCTGATATTGCTCTTGCATCATATATCCAAACTCGTCAGTGTATTTCTGATTGGTGCAGCCGAAGATAATGTCATCCACATATATTTGGCACACAAACAGTTCACCATCATATGTCTTCGTGAAGAGAGTGGGGTCGAGGGAACCAGGTTTGAAGCCTTTGCTCTTCAGGAAGTCTTTGAGTGTGTCATACCAAGCCCTAGGGGCTTGTTTGAGGCCATACAGTGCCTTGTTGAGCTTGTACACCATATCAGGATGTTTTGGATCTTCAAAGCCAGGCGGTTGTGCAACATACACTTCTTCGTCAATCTTGCCATTGAGAAAAGCGCTCTTCACATCCATTTGATGCAGAAGAATGTTATGATGATTTGCATAGGCCAGCAGTATGCGTATGGCTTCAAGTCTAGCCACAGGAGCAAATGTCTCATCGAAGTCAATCCCTTCAACTTGAGTATATCCTTGAGCAACGAGACGAGCTTTGTTTCTGACAACTTGACCATGCTCATCTTGCTTGTTGCGATATATCCATTTGGTGCCTATTATATTGTGCTTGCGAGGATCAGGACGCTTAACCAGTTCCCATACATTATTCAGCTCAAACTGTTGAAGCTCTTCTTGCATAGCTTGAATCCATTCAGGTTCCATGAAGGCTTCATCAACTTTCTTGGGTTCAGATATTGAGACAAATGCGAAGTGCCCACAGAAATTTGCTAGCTGTGTTGCCCTTGAACGAGTGAGTGGACCTGGTGCATTGATGCTATCAATTATTCTCTCAATCTGTACTTCATTTGCAACACGAGGATGTACAGGACGAAGATTTTGCTCTTGCTGATCATTGTCATCGTTAGAAGGATTGTCTTCAGGCTGAGCATTGTCTTCAGGTTGATCATTGTCTTCAGGTTGATCAGGTGCGGAGATGATAAGTTCCTCTTCAGGCTGAGCTTCAGAAGGTATGATTTCTCCAGTTCCCATAAGTTTGATTGATTCACTGGATGGAACTTCATCTAGCACATTTGGCAGGTGCTCTCTTTGCGAGCCGTTAGTCTCATCGAACCGCACATCCACAGTTTCAACCACTTTATAGTGAAAGAGGTTGAAGACTCTGTAGGAGTGCGAATCCTTTCCATATCCAAGCATAAAACCTTCATGTGCTTTTGGTGCAAATTTTGAAGTGTGATGTGGATCCTTGATCCAGCACCTGGCACCAAATACTCTGAAGTAACTGACATTTGGCTTCTTGCCAGTAAGGAGCTCATAGGATGTCTTGTTCAGAAGCTTGTGAAGATAAACACGGTTGATGATATGGCATGCAGTATCAATGGCTTCAGGCCAGAATTTTCTTGGAGTCTTGTATTCATCAAGCATCGTCCGAGCCATCTCAATAAGTGTTCTGTTCTTGCGTTCGACGACGCCATTCTGCTGTGGCGTGTACGGAGCTGAGAATTCATGTGTGATGCCCAAAGTATCAAGATATGTATCTAGGCCAGTGTTCTTGAATTCAGTGCCATTGTCACTTCTGATGTGCTTTATCTTGACGCCATAGTTGTTCATTGCTCGATTGGCGAAGCGTCTGAAGACATCCTGCACTTCAGTCTTGTAGAGGATTATATGCACCCAAGTATATCTTGAATAATCATCAACAATGACAAATCCATAGAGACAAGCAGTAGTAGTAAGAGTTGAGTAATGAGTGGGACCGAAAAGGATCCATGTGGAGCAGTTCGAAGGGTTGAGTCGTTGTCATGATTGTCTTCGAGAGATGCTTGGCCCTCGTCATCTTTCCTGCTTCACAGGCACCGCACAAGTGATCCTTCTTGAACTTGACGCCCTCGATGCCTGTGACATGCTTCTTTCTTGCAAGAGTGTGCAAGTTCCTCATGCCAGCATGCCCTAGCCTCCGATGCCAGAGCCAGCATTCTGAAGCTTTTGCTAGAAGACATACGGCAAGCTGTGGTCCTGCTGAGAAATCTACCACGTACAAATCATCTTTCCTATACCCTTCAAACACTAGAGACTTGTCAGATTCCATTAGAACAAGGCAACGATATTTTCCAAACATCACAATCATGTTTAAATCGCAAAGCATTGAGACAGACATTAAGTTGAAACCAAGGGATTCAACAAGCATGACTTTATCCATGTGTTGATCCTTTGAGATTGCAACTCTACCTAGACCCAATACCTTACTTTTACCAGTGTCAGCAAATGTGATGTGACTTTTGTCAGATGGACGTAAGGTTGAGTCCATAAGAAGGCTTCGCTTGCCAGTCATGTGATTGGTACACCCACTATCAATAATCCATTCTGAAGCAGCTGGTGTCGTACCCTACAGTGCAGTTAGGGGGATAGGCTTCACGAAGAGAATTGTGAAGCAAAAACATTTGACGAGCCAGTGGATTATGAAAGCTTAGATCGAGATTAGGACTGATAGGGCAAGTAGCAAGCGACTCAGGAACAAAGTACATAATAAGACCATTTGGGCATTTGATCTTGCGCCCTACAAGATGTTTAAGGTCCCCAGCAATAGCTTCAGACGATTTTGGTTTTCGGCTGGAGACCTTTCCCTGCAAAAGAGAGTTAAGCTTTCTTAGCCACCCACATCTTCAAGGGTGGCTTCGAAGCAATGAGTCTAAGTGCAGCATCTGAGAACTTTGGCTTTGGAGCCCTAGCAAAAAGTCTTGCAGGTGGACAATAGTACTCATAAGAATAAGCAGAATAGTTCTTGGTCTTATGAACATGGTGGTTTGATGAAACCGCACTCATATTCATAGGCCTGAGTATGGCTTCCCTGCAAAACATTTGCATTAGTGCGACTCAGGTGAGTCCTCTGTCTATATGAAGCCTTTGGGCCGTATGAAGCCTGTGGTCTGGTGTTTGTCTTCTTCACTTGTGCTGTCATGATGACATTCACAGGAAGATTCTCCAAACACCTTTTCGGCACCCAGACCTTCTTCATAGGTGGCCCATTCCTGCAGTTAGTACCAATATACCTGGCAAACACTTCATCATTCTGATTCTTAAACAGTTTATAGTTTGCACCAAAGGATTCATCAATAACAATGGGATTAGCACAAGTGAAGCGAGATAGGGTGGATGGATCCACTAAAGGTCCCTTTGCAGCAACCCATGTGGTTTTGGGGTACTGCTCAGGTTTCCAGTAAGAGCCATCATCATTCATTTTCCTTTCGAACCCAACACCCTCTTTCCTAGGGTTTCGGTTCAGGATCTGCCTTTTGAGGACATCACATAGCGTCTGATGCCCTTTGAGACTTTTGAACTTCCCTGTTTCAAGCAATGTCTTCAACCTAGCATTCTCATCAGCAATAGCAGTGGCATCCTCAGCAGAGGGGTTAGTTATCACATCAACAGTTGAAGATATTGCAACAGTAGCAGCAGTAGAACATTTAGCATCAGAAGTAGCGTTATCACGCTCAATGCATTTAAGACATGGTGGTTCAAAACCTTCCTGAGCGAACTGATCTGTTTGGCGCGAAGTGACTCGTTTTCCTTTTGAAGATCTTCATGAGCCGCTCTCAATTTTTCAAGGTCTTGCTTCCTTTGAAGATAATCATAGGAAAGCTTTTCATGAGATGTTGAGAGCGTTTCATGACGACTTTCAAGTTCCTCATACTTAACATGAAGATTTTTTATGTCTTCAATTAAGGACTGAGATCGAGTCATTTCAGCGTCCAACAGGTCATCGCTTTTGTCTAATAGTTTTTGAATATGTTCCATAGCTTTCTGTTGTTCAGTTGCAATTTTAGCAAGTGTTTTGTAGCTGGGTTTGGAACCACAATCAGAGTCATCTTCACTTGATGTTTGATAGTGAGTGGCGCGTGAGTTTACCTTGGCACCGCGTGCCATGAAGCAGTAGGTGGGAGTGGAGTCGTCCTTGTCATTAGCATCGGCGTTGGTGACATTGTCTTCAGTGTTGAAGATGGACTTGGCAACGTAGGCTGTAGCCAGACTTGCCACACCAGAATCGGACTCCTCCTCAGACTCCACCTCCGCCTCCTCAGAAGCGGACTCCTCCTCCGAATCCATTTCCTTGCCAACAAACGCACGAGCCTTGCCAGATGAGCTCTTCTTGTGTGATGAAGACTTTGAGGAAGACTTGGAAGAAGACTTTGAGTATTTCTTCTTCTTCTTGTCGTCAGAATCATACTCCTTGCTCTTCTTTTTCTTCTTGTTCTCATTGTCCCACTGCGGACACTCAGAGATGTAGTGGCCAGGTTTCTTGCACTTGTGGCATGTTCTCTTCTTGTAGTCATGAGCAGAAGCTTCATCATTCCTTGAGCTTGATCTTGAGGACTTTCTGAAGCCTTTCTTCTTGGTGAATTTTTGGAACTTCTTCACAAGCATAGCAAGCTCCTTTCCAATGTCTTCAGGATCATCAGAACTGCTGTCAGATTCTTGTTCAGATGAGGAGACAGCTTTTGCCTTCAAGGCACGAGTTCGCCCATAGTTGGGACCGTAGATATCTCTTTTTTTAGAAAGCTGAAACTCATGTGTGTTGAGCCTCTCAAGTATGTCAGACGGATCGAGTGTCTTGAAGTCATGACGTTCTTGAATCATCAGGGCTAGGGTGTCAAACGAGCTGTCAAGTGATCTCAGGAGTGTCTTGACGACTTCATGCTTGGTTATCTCAGTAGCGCCGAGGGCTTGAAGCTCATTTGTGATGCCAGTGAGTCGATCAAACATGAGCTGGACATTCTCATTGTTATTTCTCTTGAAGCGGTTGAAGAGGTTGTGAAGGACACTGATTCTCTGATCTCTCTGGGTTGAGACGCCTTCGTTGACCTTGGAGAGCCAGTCCCAGACTAGCTTAGATGTTTCCAAAGCACTCACGCGGCCATACTGTCCTTTGGTCAGATGACCACAGATGATGTTCTTGGCAGTGGAGTCCAGTTGAATGAACTTCTTGACATCAGCAGCGGTGACACCTTCACCAGCCTTGGGAATGCCATTCTTGACGATATACCATAGGTCGACATCAATGGCTTCAAGATGCATGCGCATCTTATTCTTCCAGTAGGGATATTCAGTTCCATCGAAGATGGGGCATGCAGCGGAGACTTTAATTATCCCTACAGTCGACATAGCTAAAACTCCAAGTGGTTAACCGAATTACAAGGGAGTACCTTGCTCTGATACCAATTGAAAGTGCTAGTGATCGACTAGAGGGGGGTGAATAGGCGATTTTTATGAAAGTCTTCAAAACATGGAAGTTTCAAAGACAAACGATAGAAATAAACCTATTACCATGCAGCGGAAGGTAGACTACACTAGGCAAACCATAGTCAAGTATTCAATGGAGTGAAAGCACAATGACTAATAGCAGCTAGGCAGTAAAGATCAGGTAGGAAGATATTGTGAAGCCAATCAGAACAAGCAGTCACTCAGTGAAGACAAAAGATAAAGCAATCATACAATGACTTCACAAGGACCAACAATAAGTAAAGGGAAGGGAAGGATGAAACCAGTGACTCGTTGAAGACAATGATTTGTTGGACCAGTTCCAGTTGCTGTGACAACTGTACGTCTGGTTAGGGAGGCTGAGATTCAACTCAGAAGACCTCGTCTTCACCTTATTCCCCTTGAGCTAAGGACACCCAGTCCTCGCCCAATCACTCTGGTAAGTCTTCAAGGTAGACTTCCAAACCTTCACAGACTTCGTTCACCTGCGATCCACAATGACTCTTGGATGCTCAGAACGCGACGCCTAACCGGCTGGAGGATTCACAGTCCTCAAGTGTAATAAGTCTTCAGATCACACAGACAGGAAGACTTAAGTGATGCCTAACACTCTTTGGCTCTGGGTGTTTAGGGCTTTATCCTCGCAAGGAATTCTCTCTCAAAGGCTTCGAGGTGGGTTGCTCTCAAACGACAAAAGCCGTGCACTAACTCTGAGCAGCCAACCGTTTATGGTTGTAGGGGTGGGCTATTTATAGCCACTAGGCAACCCGACCTGATTTGTCCGAAATGACCCTTGGTCACTAAGGAACTGACACGTGTTCCAACGGTCAGATTTCAAACACACACGACAACTTTACTTGAGCTACAAGCAAAGCTGACTTATCCAACTCTGGACAAGATTTGCTCTCATAGTCTTCACTCGAAGACATAGGATTTTGGTTAAGCATCACTTCAGTCATTCTGACTGGTTCACTTGGACCCCACTTAACAGTACGGTGGTTCCTATGACTCAACAAAGAAGAAAAAGAACGACGAAAGAACTAAGTCTTCGCGCTCCATAGTCTTCATGTGATGTCTTCTCTTGTCATAGTCTTCAATGTGAATGTCTTCACATACCACCTTTGACTTCAATGTCTTCTTACATTTTTAGGGGTCATCTCTGGTAGGAAAACCGAATCAATGAGGGACTTCTACCTGTGTTATCCTGCAATTCTCACAAACACATTAGTCCCTCAACTAGGTTTGTCGTCAATACTCCAAAACCAACTAGGGGTGGCACTAGATGCACTTACACTTGGGCCCTAGTGACAAGCATTAAGCATAGAAAAGTCATAGCAACATCAATCTCAAAACATAGTGGACACTAGGGATCAAACCCTAACAAAACTAACTCGCTTACATGATAGATCCCATCCAACCCATCACCGTCCAGCAAGCCTATGATGGAATTACTCACGCACGGCGGTGAGCATCATGAAATTGGTGATGGAGGATGGTTGATGATGACGATGACGACGGATTCCCCTCTCGGAGCCCCGAACGGACTCCAGATCAGCCCTCCCGAGAGGTTTCAGGGCTTGGCGGCGGCTCCGTATCGTAAGACGTGATGATTTCTTCTCTCTGATTTTTTTCTCCCCGAAACTCAATATATGGAGTCGGAGAGGCAACAGGGGGCCCACGAGGTAGGGGGCGCGCCCCCCACCCTTGTGGTAAGGTGGTGGACCCCCTGGCCTTCATCTTTGGCAGGTATTTTTCTTATTTTTTGAAAAGTGTCTCCGTGAAGTTTCAGGTCATTCCGAGAACGTTTGCTCCTGCACATAAATAACACCATGGTAGTTTTACTGAAAACAGCGTCAGTCTGGGTTAGTTCCATTCAAATCATGCATGTTAGAGTCCAAAACAAGGGCAAAAGTGTTTGGAAAAGTAGATACGTTGGAGACGTATCAATGCCCCCAAGCTTAAACATTTGCTTGTCCTCAAGCAATTCAGTTGACAAACTGAAAGTGATAAAGAAAAACTTTTACAAACTCTGTTTGCTCTTCTTGTTGTAAATATGTAAAGCCAGCATTCAAGTTTTCAGCAAAGATTATAACTAACCACATTCGCAATAACGCATAGGTCTCAAGTTTACTCATATCAATAGCATAATCAACTAGCGAGCCATAATAATAAAACTCGGATGATAACACTTTCTCAAAACAATCATAATATGATATAACAAGGTGGTATCTCGCTAGCCCTTTCTGAGACCGCAAAACATAAATGCAGAGCACCTTTAAAGACCAATGACTGACTAGACATTGTAATTCATGGTAAAAGAGATCTAGTCAAGTCATACTCAGTGTAAACTAACAATAATGAATGCAAATGACAGCAGTGCTCTCCAACTGGTGCTTTTTAATAAGAGGATGATGACTCAGCATAAAAGTAAATAGATAGGCCCTTCGCAGAGGGAAGCAGGGATTTGTAGAGGTGTTAGAGCTCGGTTTTGAAACAGAGGTGAATAATATTTTGAGCGGTATACTTTCATTGTCAACATAACAACCAAGGGATGGCGATATCTTCCATGCTACACACATTATAGGCGGTTCCCAAACAGAATGGTAAAGTTTATGCTCCCCCTTCCACCACAAGCATCAATCCATGGCTTGCTTGAAACAACGAGTGCCTCCAACTAACAAGAGTCCCAGGGGGAGTTTTGTTTGCAATTATTTTGATTTAGTTTGCATAAAGCATGGGACTGGGCATCCCGGTGACCAGCCATTTATCTCGTGAGTGAGGAGCGGAGTCCACTCCTCTTGAGAATAACCCGCCTAACATGGAAGATACAGACAGTCCTAGTTGATACATGAGCTATTCGAGCATACAAGACAGGATATTTATTTGAAGGTTTAGAGTTTGGCACCTACAAATTTACTTGGAACGGCAGGTATATACCGTATATAGGTAGGTATAGTGGACTCATGTGGAATAACTTTGGGGTTTAAGGAGTTTGGATGCACAAGCAGTATTCCCGCTTAGTACAGGTGAAGGCTAGCAAAAGACTAGGAAGCGACTAGCTAGAGAGCGACAACAGTCATGAACATGCATTAAAATTAATCAACATCGAATGCAAGCGTGAGTAGGATATAATCCACCATGAACATAAATATCGTGAAGGCTATGTTGATTTTGTTTCAACTACATGCGTGAACATGTGCCAAGTCAAGTCACTTAAATCATTCAGAGGAGGATACCACCCTATCATACCACATCATAACCATCTCAATAGCATGTTGGCATGCAAGGTAAACCATTATAACTCATAGCTAATCAAGCATGGCACAAGAAACTATGATCTCTAGTTGTCATTGCAAACATGTTTATTCATAATAGGCTGAATCAGGAGCGATGAACTAATCATATTTACAAAAATAAAAGAGGTCGAGTTCATACTAGCTTTTCTCATCTCAGCCAGTCCATCATATATCATCATAATTGCCTTTCACTTGCACGACCGAATAGTGTCAATAATAATAATAGTGCACGTGCATTGGACTAAGCTGGAATCTGCAGGCATTCGATAAACAGGAGAAGACAAGGCAATATGGGCTCTTTTGTCAGATCAACAATAATGCATATAAGAGCCACTTCAACAATTTAATTATGGTATTCTCCTATCGTCCCCCAAAGAAAACAAAAGAAATAAAACTATTTACACGGGAAAGCTCCCAACAAGCAAAAGAAGAACATGAAATCTGTTTGGATTTTCTTTTTAGTTACTACTACAAGCATGGAAAGTAAATTAATTAAAAGCTACACCTATTTGGGGGGGGGGTTCTTAAGGTTTATTAAACACACAAGAAGAAGGCATAAAAGGGAAGTAAACTAGCATGGGTGATACAATGAAAAAGTATGAGCACCGACATCTAGCAATGAGTGTGTGAGCATAAATATAATGTTGGTGAGAAATACGTACTCCCCCAAGCTTAGGTTTTTGGACTAAGTTGGTCTATGGCCACGACTGGCCTGGCGGATATCCATAATAATAGTTGTTGGGGTCGTACTGTGATGTAGACGAGGAAGGCTTCGATTGCCACTAGCTGGCAATCATCTCCGGATCCCACTGGTAATTAGACTGTCGTGAAGGATCAAACTGTGGTTCTGGCTTTGGCTCCTCGGCTGGGGCAGGGTTCCAGTAGGCGTGGATAGCCGTCAACGGAACAAGGTACGTGCCTACAGTCAAATCAAACAAAGAAGGAGCAGGCAAGGTAATAGTCTCAGGATGATGTTTATTAAAGAACAATTGATATTTAAGCTCTCCATTCTTGACAATAAAATCATGTGCTACCATACTTTTATAATCTAAATAAACACGAGGCAGCACCTTTTCTTCCTTCTCATAATGCCTAATAGGTATGTTAAAATGTGCAGCTAGGCGTGTAGCATAGATGCCTCCAAAGATGGGGCCCTTGGTACGGTTCAGACTTAACCGTTTGGCAATAATGCTGCCCATACTAAAAGAGTTATCACCGTATAAACCGTGGTGCAAAATAATAATATCAGGGATACTCAGGTTTTCACAGTTTCTGCGACCAATTAAGCAACGACTAGCAAATAATGCAAAATAACGTAAAACAGGAAAGTGTATGCTAGTGATTCGTGCATCGGAAACCTTCCTTGTTTCTCCTACAGTGATAGTGTCAATAAATCCCTCCACGTCATCACGATGTGGTTCTTCTGTATTACCCTCAAAAGGAACTAAACAAATCCGACAGAAATCATAAAGTGACATCTCCTTATGCTCATCATATAAATAAAACTCCACCGTAGGTGGTGAGCTCCTAGAATGGAAATGAAAGTTTTGCACAAAGGTATTTGTGAGCAAGAGATACTGATCACATTGGTCGTGGAGGAAAGCAGTAAGGCCTGCAGTCCAAGCCAATTCATGAAAATCTTCATAAATCTCGGTCGCTCTCAAGAAATCCTCGGAAGGCCATTCACACGCCCGAACCTCCGTGGTGCGAGGCAAATTATACTTAGGCTTCGGTGCCTTCTCCTTCGAGCTTTGGCTCAATGAGCCTCTCAAAAGTCTCCTCATCATTTTCTGAAAAAATTCTGAAATTTTTAGTAACTTCAAAATAAAAGTAAACCAAACTCAATAATATTGATAGCAACTACTCCTATAAGTGCCTAGGGCCTATATCATGCATCAAAACTACTTTTGACCATATAAATTTGACATGCAAGCTCAAGAACAGGGTCACCTAAGCAACACAAAATTGCAATGAATAAAGCACTAGAACAAAAACTAATTGGACCAATGGAGGAGTCACATACCAAGGAACAATCTCCCCAAGCAGTTTTGTGAGAGGTGCTTTGAGCAAGGAGATCGAAAATGGCAGCAAAACGAGCTTGGACTCGGGTTTGAGCTGGTTTTTCGTGTTTGGGGGAGGAAGAAGGAGTGTATGGGTACAAGAATAAGTGGAGGAGGGCCACCATGGGCCCACGAGGCAGGGGGCGCGCCCTCCACCCTCGTGGGCAGGTGGTTGACCCCCCTAGTGTGTTCTCAGTTCCATAAATCCTCAAATATTCTAGAAAAAAAAATCATATTTGATTTTCAGGGCATTTGGAGAACTTTTATTTTTAAGGTATTTTTATATTGCACGTATAATCAAATAACAGACAGAAAAAAATTATTTTTATTTTATTTAATATAAATAACAGAAAGTAAAAGTGGGGTACAGAAGGTTGTGCCTTTTAGTTTCATCCATCTCATGATCATCAAAAGAAATCCACTAACAAGGTTGATCAAGTCTTGTTAACGAACTCATTCCGAATAACATGGAACCGGAGAAATTTCGAATAACACTATGTTACCTCAACGGGGATATGCACATCCCCAATAATAAGAATATCATATTTCTTCTTGACAGTAGGAAGAGGAAATTCAAAACCTCCAAATATAATCCATGGAATTTTTCCAATAGAGTTGATACTATGAACTTGAGGTTGTTTCCTCGGAAAGTGTACCATATGCTCATTACCATTAACATGAAAAGTGACATTGCCTTTAGTGCAATCAATAACAGCCCCTGCAGTATTCAAAAAGGGTCTTCCAAGAATAATAGACATACTATCATCCTCGGGAATATCAAGAATAACAAAGTCCGTTAAAATAGTAACGTTTGCAACTACAACAGGCACATCCTCACAAATACCGACAGGTATAGCAGTTGATTTATCAGCCATTTGCAAAGATATTTCAGTACGTGTCAACTTATTCAAATCAAGTCGACGATATAAAGAGAGAGGCATAACACTAACACCGGCTCCAAGATCACATAAAGCAGTTTTAACATAGTTAATTTTAATGGAGCATGGTATAGTGGGTACTCCCGGATCTCCAAGTTTCTTTGGTATTCCACCCTTAAAAGTATAATTAGCAAGCATGGTGGAAATTTCAGCTTCCGGTATTTTTCTCTTATTTGTAATAATGTCTTTCATATACTTAGCATAAGGATTGGTTTTGAGCATATTAGTTAATCGCATACGTAAAAAGATAGGTCTAATCATTTCAGCAAAGTGCTCAAAATCCTCATCATCCTTTTTCTTGGATGGTTTAGGAGGAAAGGGCATGGGTTTCTGAACCCAAGGTTCTCTTTCTTTACCATGTTTCCTAGCAACGAAGTCTTTCTTATCATAACATTGATTCTTTGATTGTGGGTTATCAAGATCAACAACAGGTTCAATTTCTATATCATTATCATTACTAGGTTGAGCATCATCATGAACATTATCATTAACATTATCACTAGTTTCAGGTTCATTACCAGATTGTGTTTCAGCATCAGAAATAGAAATATCATTTGGATTCTCAGGTGTTTCAACAATAGGATCACTAGAAGCATGCAAAGTCCTATCATTTTTCTTTTTCTTCTTTTTAGAAGAGCTAGGTGCATCTATATTATTTCTCTGAGAATCTTGCTCAATTATTTTAGGATAGCCTTCAGGATACAAAGGTTCCTGAGTCATTCTACCACCTCTAGTCATAACTCTAACAGCATTATCATTATTCTTACTGTTCAATTCATTGAGCAAATCATTCTGAGCTTTAAGTACTTGTTCTTCTTGAGTGGTAACCATAGAAGCATGCTTACTAATAAGTTTAAGTTCACCTTTAACATTAGCCATATAATCACCCAAGTGTCCAAGCATATTTGAATTGTATTTCAATTGTCTACCAAAATAAGCATTAAAATCTTCTTGCTTAGCCATAAATTTATCAAACTCATCTAAGCATGGGCTAGCAATTTTAGTAAATGGGATCACAACTTTATCATATCTATAGAGAGAATTTACCTTTACTACCTGTGTCGGGTTATCAAGACCATGAGTTTCTTCAATAGGTAAAGGATTAAGATTATATGTTTCTTCAACATGCGGTAAATTAAGACCGTGTATTTCTTCAATAGGAGGTAAATTATTAACATCTTCAGCTTTAATACCCTTTTCTTTCATAGATTTCTTTGCCTCTTGCATATCTTCAGGACAGAGAAATAGAATACCCCTCTTCTTCGGAGTTGGTTTAGGAATAGGCTCAGGAATTGGCTCTTCGGACAAAACCAGCACAACTATCCAGGTAATCTCTGGAGGCATCGGTTAGTCCATTATAAAAGATATCAAGTATTTCATTTTTCCTAAGAGGATGATCAAGCAAAGCATTAAGTAATTGGAGAAGCCTCCCCCAAGCTTGTGGGAGACTCTCTTCTTCAATTTGCACAAAATTATATATATCCCTTAAAGCAGTTTGTTTCTTATGAGCAGGGAAATATTTAGCAGAGAAGTAATAAATCATATCCTGGGGATTATGCACACAACCAGGATCAAGATAATTAAACCATATCTTAGCATCACCCTTTAATGAGAACGGAAATATTTTGAGGATATAAAAGTAGCAAGTTCTCTCATCTTTAATGAATAGGGTGGCTATATCATTCAATTTAGTAAGATGTGCCACAACAATTTCAAATTCATAACCATGAAAAGAATCAGATTCAACCAAAGTAATTATATCAGGATCAACAGAGAATTCATAATCCTTATCAGTAACAAAGATAGGTGAAGTAGCAAAAGCAGGGTCAGATTTTGTTCTAGCATTTAGAGATTGCTTACTCCATTTAGCTAATAATCTTTTAAGTTTAGTTCTATTTCTGCAAGCTAAAATGGCTAAAGAAGCATCTTGATCAAAAACATAACCCTTAGGAATGGCAAGTGGTTCTTCATAATCACTTTCATCAGTATCATCAGATTCAATATTTTCAATTTCTCTAGCCCTAGCAAGTTGTTCATCAAGAAAAGCACTAAGTGACATAGTAGTATCAAGCATAGAGGTTGTTTCATCATAAGTATCATGCATAGCAGAAATGGCATCATCAATAATATGCGACATATCAGAACGAATAGCAGAAGCAGGTGTAGGTGTCGCAAGCTTACTCAAAACAGAAGGTGAATCAAGTGCAGAGCTAGATGGCAGTTCCTTACCTCCCCTCGTAGTTGAGGGATAGATCTTGATTTTCGGATCTCTCAAGTTCTTCATAATGATAAGCAGATATATATCCCAAGTGACTCAAAGAATAGAGCTATGCTCCCCGGCAACGGCGCCAGAAAATGGTCTTGATAACCCACAAGTATAGGGGATCGCAACAGTTTTCGAGGGTAGAGTATTCAACCCATATTTATGGATTCGACACAAGGGGAGCCAAAGAATATTCTCAAGTATTAGCAGCTAAGTTGTCAATTCAACCACACCTGGAAACTTAATATCTGCAGCAAAGTATTTAGTAGCAAAGTAATATGATAGTAGTGATAATGGTAGCAAAAGGTAACAGTAGTAAAAGTAATATTTTTGGTATTTTGTAGTGATGATAGCAATAGCAATGGAAAAGTAAATAAGCGAAGCACAATATATGGAAAGCTCGTAGGCAATGGATCGGTGACGAAGAATTATGCCGGATGCAGTTCATCATGTAACAGTCATAACCTAGGGTGACACAGAACTAGCTCCAGTTCATTGATATAATGTAGGCATGTATTCCGAATATAGTCATACGCGCTTATGGAAAAGAACTTGCATGGCATCTTTTGTCCTACCCTCCCGTGGCAGCGGGGTCCTTACGGAAACTAAGGGATATTAAGGCCTCCTTTTAATAGAGAACCGGAACAAAGCATTAACACATGGTGAATACATGAACTCCTCAAACTACGGTCATCACCGGTAAGTATCCCGATTATTGTCACTTCGGGGTTAACGGATCATAACACATAATAGGTGACTATAGACTTGCAAGATAGGATCAAGAACACTCATATATTGATGAAAACATAATAGGTTCAGATCTGAAATCATGGCACTCGGGCCCTAGTGACAAGCATTAAGCATAGCAAAGTCATAGCAACATCAATCTCAGAACATAGTGGACATTAGGGATCAAACCCTAACAAAACTAACTCGATTACATGATAGATCCCATCCAACCCATCACCGTCCAGCAAGCCTACGATGGAATTACTCACGCACGGCGGTGAGCATCATGAAATTGGTGATGGAGGATGGTTGATGATGACGATGGCGACGGATTCCCCTCTCCGGAGCCTCGAACGAACTCCAGATCAGCCCTCCCGAGAGGTTTTAGGGCTTGGGGGCGGCTCCGTATCGTAAAACACGATGATTTCTTCTCTCTGATTTTTCTCTCCCTGAAACTCAATATATGGAGGTGGAGTTGGAGTCGGAGAGGCAACAGGAGGCCCATGAGGTAGGGGGCGCGCCCTAGGGGGGCAGGCACGCCCCCCACCCTCGTGGCAAGGTGGTGGGCCCCTGGCCTTCATCTTTGGCAGGTATTTTTCTTATTTTCTGAAAAGTGTCTCCGTGAAGTTTTAGGTCATTCCGAGAACGTTTGCTCCTGCACATAAATAACACCATGGTAGTTCTGCTGGAAACAGCGTCAGTCCGGGTTAGTTCCATTCAAATCATGCAAGTTAGAGTCCAAAACAAGGGCAATAGTGTTTGGAAAAGTAGATACGTTGGAGACGTATCAAAGACCCGCCACCAGTGTGAGTGCTTCACGGCAAGTGATGGCCTCCAAAGTAGTTGATTCAGTCAAACCTGGGAGGACGAGTACCGAGGAGCCGAGGAAGTTTCCCCCTTCATCAGAACACACCGCCATGTCGGCTCCAACATCACCATTACGGGATAGTCCCCCGTCCACATTTATCTTAGCATAGCCATCGAGTGGGGGTTTTCAAGTTGCTCGCCAAGGCTATCGAGAGGCCGGAATAGTAGATGCCTACTCACAAGAGTGCTTGATATGGACTTGATTCCTTCCAGCTCTACCAGACACCATTCCACAAAAAGGTGCACAGATAGAGGACTTTGGAAAATACAGTCATGGACCACTTTTTTTCTTGTCGTTCAAATAACCCAAAGTGTAATCGCAAGCTTAACGAAAACAACATTTGATAATGCATCGATCATCCCCAACATACAGTTCTTTGCATTTGGTTCCCTCGAAGCCACCAAGTGTTCAAAAAGTTCCTCATCACCAAAGGCCCATACACATCTCGCCATGGTTCACTCAACAAGAGAATGCTTCCAGGAATCAATGTTGCCACAGATTTGATAGACATCATGAACCGGCATATTTCTATCATGACGAACATCTCCTCACCTCCCTGGACGCTTAAGAGCATTAAATTTCACAGGCATGTGCTCGTATTGCCAATCTGGGTGAAGCGGCTTGCAATCTCAAAAGGGCAATCTTCATATAGACATCACCTTGCCACTGTTGCTGCCTGCGTTCGGCACCGGCGCGGTTCTCCCCGCCCGCCGCTTCCTCCGTCCCCGTCCACTCACAGTCCACTACCCCTTCCATGGCAAGATCCATTTTCTCGTCTGAGTCGTCTGTTGTCGCCGCATCTATTGTCATCGGTGTTTTGCTGGCCTCCTTCCACGCCGTTCGACAGGCACATATGCTCGTTGTCCTCCAAGTCCAATGCCCCTGCTCTCAGCGTCCCGGGGGTCATTGTTGTGTGTGCTCTTTGCTAGGTGTAGGGTTCCTCTCGCCTTAGCTCACATGTGTCTCTTTCCTTTAGATCTCTGTGTTGTGATGTTGATGTGGGACTTCTAAGGTGGTATTCGGGTTCCCGGTGAAATCTCAGTGATGATGTCGCTCGAGGGCGTCATTTTCTCCCCGGGAGGCATCATGATGGAACCTCTTCGTGGTCCGATGTTGAAGGCTGTAATGCCCTGTTACGCGTGGCGAGTTCAAGACTGGCCCATAGACTAACACTAGTCTTTCATGCGCACTTTGTCCTCACTCATGCGCACCCAGGACCAACTTCCTGGTCGGTCATCCATCCTAGAATTACTCCAAGCCAAGCACGCTTAACTTTTGGAGTTCTTTTCGAATGGGTTTCTAAAAAAGAAGGAATTCCTTGTTGATATGAGTAGTCTATCATTCCTATTAAGCCAGGCTCTCACAAAGGCGGTTTTGGGTTCAGGTGAAAACCATTACACTATCCTTGGTCTCTGCCAGCGACGGGAATGCCCATGGGCATCACACACTTCCTTAGAAGCGTCTCTGTGGAACCCCAATCCCCTTTCATAATCGGCATCGGTGATTTCGGCGGGATCTAGTTTCTGCCCAATCCACTCGAGTTAGTCTTGTTGCGTCGCCTTCATTGCTCGATTCCTCGTCTTCTTCCAGTGAACTTCGCAGCCGTGGACATGAGCCTTTGGGACGCAATGTACTCCGTCATCGATGACTCTTTGACGATGATACGTCCATTTTGCATCATGCTTTTATATCGATATTTATTGCATTATGGGTTGTTATTACACATTATGTCACAATACTTATGCCTATTCTCTCTTATTTTACAAGGTTTACATAAAGAGGGAGAATGTCGGCAGTTGGGATTCTGGGCTGGAAAAGGTGCAAATATTAGAGACCTATTCTGCACAGCTCCAAAAGTCCTGAAACTTCACGGAAGACATTTTCAGAATATATAAAAAATACTGAGCGCAAGAAGTTCACCAGGGGGGCCACACCCTGCCCACGAGGGTGGGGGCGCGCACTACCCCCTGGGCGCCCCCCTACCTCATGGGCCCCCTGGTGGCCCTCTGATGGCCATCTTCTTCTATATGGAGTCTTTCGATGAGGAAAAAATCATAAGCCATCTTCTCGGACGAAACTCCGCCGCCACAAGGTGGAACCTTGGTGGAACCAATCTAGGGCTTCGGCGGAGCTGTTCTGCTAGGGAAACTTCCCTCCGGGAGGGGGAAATCATCGCCATCGTCATCACCAACGCTCCTCTCATCAGGAGAGGGCAATCTCCATCAACATCTTCACCAACACCATCTCCTCTCAAAACCCTAGTTCATCTCTTGTATCCAATTCTTGTCTCCAAGTCCGGGATTGGTACTAGTAGGTTGCTAGTAGTGTTAATTACTCCTTGTAGTTGATGCTAGTTGGTTTATTTGGTGGAAGATCATATGTTCAGATCCTATATGCATATTAATACTCCTCTGATTATGAACATGAATATGCTTTGTGAGTAGTTACGTTTGTTCCTAAGGACATGGGAGAAGTCTTGCTATTAGTAGTCATGTGAATTTGGTATTCGTTCGATATTTTGATGAGATGTATGTTGTCTCTCCTCTAGTGGTGTTATGTGAACGTCGACTACATAACACTTCACCATTATTTGGGCCTAGAGGAAAGCATTGGGAAGTAATAAGTAGATGATGGGTTGCTAGAGTGACAGAAGCTTAAACCCTAGTTTATGCATTGCTTCGTAAGGGGCTGATTTGGATCCATATGTTTCATGCTATGGTTAGGTTTACCTTAATACTTTTGTTGTAGTTGCGGATGCTTGTAATAGAGGTTAATCATAAGTGGGATGCTTGTCCAAGTAAGGACAGTACCCAAGCACCGGTCCACCCACATACCAAATTATCAAAGTACCGAACGTGAATCATATGAACGTGATGAAAACTAGCTTGACGATATTCCCATGTGTCCTCGGGAGCGCTTTTCTCTATATAAGAGTTTGTCCAGGCTTGTCCTTTGCTAGAAAAAGGATTGGGCCACCTTGCTGCACTTTATTTACTTTTGTTACTTGTTGCTCCTTACAAATTATCCTATCACAAAACTATCTGTTACCACTTGTTTCAGTACTTGCAGAGAATACCTTGCTGGAAACCGCTTATCATTTCCTTCTGCTCCTCGCTGGGTTCGACACTCTTACTTACCGAAGGGACTACGGTAGATCCCCTATACTTGTGGGTCATCAAGACTCTTTTCTGGCGCCGTTGTCGGGGAGTGAAGAGCCTTTGGTAGGTGAAATTTGGTAAGGAAAAATTTATATAGTGTGCTGAAATTTACTGTCACTTGTTACTATGGAAAGTAATCCTCTGAGGGGCTTGTTCGGGGTATCTTCACCCCGACCAGTAGAGCAAAGAGTTGCTCCTCAACCTACTGAACCTACTGAAAATGAAAATGTCTGCTTTGAAATTCCTTCGGGTATGATAGAAAAACTGCTAGCTAATCCTTTTGCAGGAGACGGAACAACGCATCCTGATGAGCACCTAATATATGTCGATGAAGTTTGTGGATTATTTCAGCTTGCAGGTGTACCCGGAGATGTTATTAAGAAGAAGGTCTTCCCTTTATCTTTGAAGGAAGATGCATTGACATGGTATAGGCTATGTGATGATACGGGGTCATGGAACTACAAACGATTGAAATTGGAATTTCATCAGATGTTTTATCATATGCATCTTGTTCATCGTGATCACAATTATATATATAATTTTTGGCCTCGCAAAGGAGAAAGCATCTCTCAAGCTTGGGGGAGGCTTAAATCAATGTTATATTCATGCCCCAATCATGAGCTCTCAAGAGAGATGATTATTCAAAATTTATATGCTCAACTTTCTAATAACAATCGCACCATGCTCGATACTTCTTGTGCTGGCTCTTTTATGAACAAGACTATTGAATTCAAATGGGATTTATTGGAAAGAATTAAACGCAACTCTGAAGATTGGGACCTCGACGAAGGTAAGGAGTCAGGTATGACACCTAAGTTTGATGTGTTAAATCTTTTATGGATACTGATGTTTTCCGTAAATTTAGCACTAAATATGGACTTGACTCTGAGATAGTAGCTTCTTTCTGTGAATCTTTTGCTACTTATGTTGATCTCCCCAAGGAGAAGTGGTTTAAATATCATCCTCCCATAGAAGTAAAAGTAGCTGCACTTATTAAAGTTGAAGAAAAGACTATCACTTATAATGATCCTATTGTTCCTACTTCTTATGTTGAGAAACCACCTTTCCCTGTTAGGATAAAGGATCATGCTAAAGCTTCAACTGTGGTTCGTAAAAGAAATATTAGAACATATACACCTCCTGAGCAAGTTAAAGTTGAACATAATATTGCTATTGTTAAAGATCTCTTGTCTGATAATATTGATGGGCATGTTATTCATTTCCTTGATGAGACTGCTAGAATTGCTAAACCTAGTGCTAAAGATAAAAACAGACCTTTGGTAGGCATGCCTGTTATTTCTGTTAAAATAGGAGATCACTGTTATCATGGCTTATGTGATATAGGTGCTAGTGCAAGTGCAATACCTTACGACTTATACAAAGAAATTATGCTTGACATTGCACCCGCTGAGTTAGAAGATATTGATGTCACAATTAAACTTTCCAATAAAGATACTATTTCACCAATGGGAATTGTTAGAGATGTTGAAGTCTTGTGTGGGAAAACTAAATATCCTGCTGATTTTCTTGTTCTTGGTTCCCCACAAGATAGCTTTTGCCCCATTATATTTGGTAGACCCTTCTTAAACACTGTTAATGGTAAGATAGATTGCAAAAAGGATGTTGTTACTATTGGTTTAGATGATATGTCTCATGAATTTAATTTCTCTAAATTTAGTAGATAACACCGTGAAGAAGAATTACCTAGTAAGGATGAAATTATTGGTCAGAACAATATTTGCTAGACCATGAAAATGATATGTTTATGAATGAAAGAAGGGAAATAGATGAAGTATTCTTTAAACAGGAACCTATCCTGAAACACAATTTGCCTGTTGAAATCCTAGGGGATCCTCCTCCACCCAAGGGTGATCCCGTGTTTGAGCTTAAACCATTGCCTGATACTCTTAAATATGCTTATCTTGATGAGAAAAAGATGTATATTGTTATTATTAGTGCTAACCTTTCAGAGCATGAGGAAGAGAGATTATTGAAAACTCTGAAGAAGCACCGTGCTGCTATTGGGTATACTCTTGATGATCTTAAGGGCATTAGTCCCACTCTATGTCAACATAAAATAAATTTGGAAGAAGATGTTAAACCAGTTCGTGATCATCAACGACGGCTGAATACTAAAATGAAAGAAGTTGTAAGAAAGGAAATACTAAAGCTCCTTGAGGCAGGTATAATCTATCCCGTTGCTGATAGTCAGTGGGCAAGTCCTGTCCATTGTGTCCCTAAGAAGGGAGGTATTACTGTCGTTCCTAATGATAAAGACGAATTGATTCCTCAAAGAATTATTACAGGTTATAGGATGGTAATTGATTTCCACAAATTAAATAAGGCCACTAAAAAGGATCATTACCCCTTACCTTTTATCGATCAAACATACACATTTTTGCTTTCTAGATGGTTATTCTGGTTTCTCTCAAATACCTGTGTCAGCCAAGGATCAATCAAAGACTACTTTTACTTGCCCTTTTGGTACTTTTGCTTATAGACGTATGCCTTTTGGTTTATGTAATGCACCTGCTACCTTTCAAAGATGCATGATGGCTATATTCTCTGACTTTTGTGAAAAGATTTGTGAGGTTTTCATGGACGATTTCTCCGTCTATGGATCTTCTTTTGATGATTGCTTGAGCAACCTTGATCGAGTTTTGCAGAGATGTGAAGAAACTAATCTTGTCTTGAATTGGGAAAAGTGCCACTTTATGGTTAATGAAGGTATTGTCTTGGGGCATAAAGTTTCTGAAAGAGGTATTGAAGTTGATAAAGCCAAGGTTGATGCTATTGAAAAGACGCCATGCCCCAAGGACATCAAAGGTATAAGAAGTTTCCTTTGTCACACCGGATTTTATAGGAGGTTCATTAAGGACTTCTCAAAATTTCTCGGCCTCTGACTAATTTATTACAAAAAGATATACCATTTGTCTTTGATGATGATTGTGTAGAAGCATTTGAAATACTTAAGAAAGCATTGATCTCTGCACCTATTGTTCAGCCACCTGATTGGAATTTACCCTTTGAAATTATGTGTGATGCTAGTGATTATGCTGTAGGTTCTGTTCTAGGGCAAAGAGTTGATAAGAAATTAAACATTATTCAATATGCTAGTAAAACCCTAGACAATTCTCAAAGAAATTATGCTACTACTGAAAAAGAATTCTTAGCAGTTGTATTTGCTTGTGATAAGTTCATACCTTATATTGTTGGTTCTAAAGTAACTATTCACACTGATCATGCTGCTATTAAATATCTTATGGAAAAGAAAGATGCTAAACCTAGACTTATTAGATGGGTTCTCTTGCTACAAGAATTTGACTTACATATTGTTGATAGAAAGGGAGCTGAGAACCCCGTTGGAGACAACTTGTCTAGGTTAGAAAATGTGCTTGATGACCCACTACCTATTGATGATAGCTTTCCTGATGAGCAATTAAATGTCATAAATGCTTCTCATACTGTTCCATGGTATGCTGATTATGCTAATTACATTGTTGCCAAATTCATACCACCTAGTTTCACATACCAGCAAAAGAAAAAATTCTTCTATGATTTGAGGCATTACTTTTGGGATGACCCACATCTTTATAAAACAGGAGTAGATGGTGTTATTAGACATTGTGTACCTGAGCATGAACAGGAACAGATCCTACGCAAGTGTCACTCCGAAGCTTATGGAGGACACCATGCTGGAGATAGAACTGCACATAAGCTATTGCAATCTCGTTTTTATTGGCCTACTCTCTTCAAGGATGCCCGTAAGTTCGTCTTATCTTGTGATGAATGTCAAAGAATTGGTAATATAAGTAGATGTCAAGAAATGCCTCTGAACTATTCACTCGTTATTGAACCATTTGATGTTTGGGGATTTGATTATATGGGACCTTTTCCTGGCTCTAATGGATATAAACACATTTTAGTTGTTGTTGATTACGTTACTAAGTGGGTAGAAGCTATTCCAACTAGTAGTGCTGATCATAACACTTCTATTAAAATGCTTAAAGAAGTTATTTTTCCAAGATTTAGAGTCCCTAGATATTTAATGACTGATGGTGGTTCACATTTTATTCATGGTGCTTTCCGTAAAATGCTTGCTAAGTATGATGTTAATCATAGAATTGCATCCCCTTATCACCCTCAGTCTAGTGGTCAAGTAGAATTGAGCAATAGAGAGCTCAAATTAATTTTGCAAAAGACTGTCAATAGGTCTAGAAAGAATTGGTCCAAGAAACTTGATGATGCATTATGGGCCTATAGAACTGCATATAAAAATCCTATGGGTATGTCTTCGTATAAAATGGTTTATGGAAAAGCATGTCACTTACCTCTCGAACTAGAACACAAGGCATATTGGGCTATTAAAGAGCTCAATTATAATTTTAAACTTGCGTTGAGAAGAGGTTATTTGATATTAGCTCACTCGATGAATGGAGAACCCAAGCCTACGAAAATGCCAAGTTGTTTAAAGAAAAAGTTAAAAGATGGCATGATAAAAGGATACGAAAGCGTGAGTTTAATGTAGGTGATTATGTATTGCTATACAACTCTCGTTTAAGATTTTTTGCAGGAAAACTTCTCTCTAAATGGGAAGGTCCTTACGTTATCGAGGAGGTCTATCGTTCCGGTGCCATAAATATCAACAACTTCGAAGGCACAAATCCGAAGGTGGTGAACGGTCAAAGAATCAAACATTATATCTCAGGTAATCCCATAAATGTTGAAACCAATGTTATTGAAACCGTAACCCCGGAGGAATACATAAGGGACACTTTCTGGAACGTTTCAGACTCCAAAAAGGAATAGGTATGTGGTACGGTAAGTAAACTGACTCCAAAACAGTTTTAAGGCAATATTTCTCCGTTTTGGAATACTTAGAAAAATAGAAAAATAAGAAGCAGTCCGGGAAGGACACAAGGCCTCCACGAGGGTGGAGGGCGCGCCCCCTACCTCATGGGCACCTTGTGCGCTCTCTGGACTCCATTTTCTTACACAACACGTATTTTGGTTGGTAAAAATTCATTATATAACCTCCCGAAGGTTTTGACCATCGTATCACACAAAAATCTCCTGTCTTTGTTTCGAGTTGTTTTATGTCAGGGTTATCAAGGCCAGGCATTATGTCGTCTCCCTCCTCCTCCAACCATGAGGGCAACGATGCTTGGCTAATGAAGATAGAGCTGAAGAGAGAAGAACCCATGGAGATCAACAAGGATGAAGGGATCAAGAAGACCACGGAGGGCGAAGTTCCGGCAACAGAAGACATCCTTCAACATGATCAAAATCTTCTTACCCCAACTGAGATCGAAACTTTCAAGATGATTGAGTTAGCTCGTATACAAAATAAGTATCTCACACGTGAAAATATTTTGTTGAAGGAGCATATCATCGCACTTAAAGGCATTATCCGCGAGTTAGAAGATCTCTTATGCTCGATGTGCGACTATCCATCACCAACAACTCCACCTTCTTCACCAACAAAGAAGAACTGAGTATCTGGTATGGGCACTCCCCTTGGCAACTGCCAAGCTTGGGGGAGTGCCCTGGTATCATATCACCATCACTTCTATCTTTACCGTTTTCTTAGTTCGATCCTTTTGATAATATCTTGATCTAGTAGAATAAAAGCCTTTTAGCATGATATAGTTTTGAGTTTTGCTTTATGATCCCTCTATGTAATCGAGTCCGTGAGCTATATATAATAAAGATTAGTGTTCAGTCAAGGGCTTGATTATTTCTGCCATGATCCAAGGTGAATACAAGAAAAGATAAATAAATAAAAAAGGAAACAAAGAGATCATATGGATCTTATGGAGAGTAATGAGCTCACATAGAAAAAGTATGATGAATAAAAGTTGTTGAGAGTTGACAAACATAGTTTTGGTCATCGTTGCAATTAATAGGAAGTAATAAAGAAAGAGAGGTCTTCACATATAAATATACTATATTGGACATCTTTTATGATTGTGAGCACTCATTAAAATATGACATGCTAAAGAGTTGATGTTGGACAAGGAAGACAACGTAATGGGTTATGTTTTCTTACATCTGAGATAAATGATATTGTCATGGATCATCCAACATGGTTGAGCTTGCCATTCCCCCTCATGCTAGCCAAATTCATCGCACCAAGTAGAAATACTACTTGTGCTTCCAAATACCCTTAAACCAGTTTTGCCATGAGAGTCCACCATACCTACCTATGGATTGAGTAAGATCCTTCAAGTAAGTTGTCATCGGTGCAAGCAATAAAAATTGCTCTCTAAATATGTATAACTTATTAGTGTGGGAGAAAATAAACTTTATACGATCGTGTGATATGGAAGAAATAAAAGTGATGGACTGCATAATAAAGGTCCATATCACAAGTGGCAATATAAAGTGACGTTCTTTCGCATTAAGATTTTGTGCATCCAACCATAAAAGTGCATGACAACCTCTGCTTCCCTCTGCAAAGGGCCTATCTTTTACTTTTATCTCCTACCTTGCATAAGAGTCATGGTGATCTTCACCCTTCCTTTTTACATTTTATCTTTTGGCAAGCACAACATGTTGGAAATATCCTGGTATATATGGCTAATTAGATGTGAGTTTTCATGAACTATTATTGTTGACATTACCCTTGAGGTAAAGCGTTGGGAGGCAAAACTATAAGCCCCTATCTTGCTCTGTGTCCGATTAAAACTCCATACCCATAAGTATTGCATGAGTGTTAGCAATTGTGAGAGACTATATGATACTTGAGTATGTGGACTTGCTGAAAAGCTCTCATATTGACTCTTTCCTATGTTATGGTAAATTGCAATTGCTCCAATGACTGAGATTATAGTTTGTTAGTTTTCAATGAAGTTTATGATTCATACTTGGAATTGTGATTTAATTGTTACTCTAGCATAAGAGATCATATGACAATAATTATATAAATTGTTGTTCTAAGAATAATCATGATACCCTCATGTCCGTATTTTATTTTTATCGACACCTCTATCTCTAAACATGTCGACATATTTTTTGATTTCGGCTTTCGCTTGAGGACAAGCGAGGTCTAAGCTTGGGGGAGTTGATACGTCCATTTTGCATAATGCTTTTATATCGATATTTATTGCATTATGGGCTGTTATTACACATTATGTCAAAATACTTATGCCTATTCTCTCTTATTTTATAAGGTTTACATAAAGAGGGAGAATGCCGGCAGCTGGGATTTTGGGCTGGAAAAGGAGCAAATATTAGAGACCTATTATGCACCACTCCAAAAGTCCTGAAACTTCACAGAAGACGTTTTCAGAATATATATAAAAAATATTGAGCGCAAGAAGTTCACCAGGGGGCCACACCCTTCCCATGAGGGTGGGGGCGCGCCCTACCCCCCTGGGCACGCCCCCCTACCTCGTGGGCCCCCTGTGTTGGGGAACGTAGTAATTTCAAAAAAATTCCTACGCACACGCAAGATCATGGTGATGCATAGCAATGAGAGGGGAGAGTGTGATCTACGTACCCTTGTAGACCGACAGCAGAAGCGTTAGCACAACGTGGTTGATGTAGTCGTACGTCTTCATGGCCCGACCGATCAAGCACCGAAACTACGGCACCTCCGAGTTCTAGCACACGTTCAGCTCGATGACGATCCCCGGACTCCGATCCAGCAAAGTGTCGGGGAAGAATTCCGTCATCACGATGGCATGGTGACGATCTTGATGTACTACCGTCGCAGGGCTTCGCCTAAGCACCGCTACAATATTATCGAGGATTATGGTGGAAGGGGGCACCGCACACGGCTAAGAATATGATCACGTGGATCAACTTGTGTGTCTAGGGGTGCCCCCTGCCCCCGTATATAAAGGATCAAGTGGGGGGGGGTGCAGCCGGCCAGGAGGAGGGCGCGCCAGGAGGAGTCCTACTCCCACCGGGAGTAGGATCCCCCCCCCCTTTCCTAGTTGGAATAGGATTCGGGAAGGGGGAAAGAGGAGAGAGAGAAGGAAGGGGGGCGCCGCCCCCTCTCCTTGTCCTATTCGGACTAGGGGAGGGAGCGGCGCGCGGCCCAGCCCTGGCCACCTCTCCTCTCTTCCACTAAAGCCCACTAAGGCCCATATACCTCCCGGGGGGTTCCGGTAACCTCCCGGTACTCCGGCAAAATCCCGATTTCACCTGGAACACTTCCGATATCCAAATATAGGCTTCCAATATATCAATCTTTATGTCTCGACCATTTCGAGACTCCTCATCATGTCCGTGATCACATCCGGGACTCTGAACAAACTTTGGTACATCAAAAAGCATAAACTCATAATATAACTGTCATTGAAACCTTAAGCGTGCGGACCCTACGGGTTCGAGAACAATGTAGACATGACCGAGACACATCTCCGGTCAATAACCAATAGCGGAACCTGGATGCTCATATTGGCTCCTACATATTCTACGAAGATCTTTATCGGTCAGACCGCATAACAACATACTTTGTTCCCTTTGTCATCGGTATGTTACTTGCCCGAGATTCGATCGTCGGTATCTCAATACCTAGTTCAATCTCGTTACCGGCAAGTCTCTTTACTCGTTTCGTAATACATCATCTTGCAACTAACTCATTAGTTGCAATGCTTGCAAGGCTTATGTGATGTGCATTACCGAGAGGGCCCAGAGATACCTCTCCGACAATCGGAGTGACAAATCCTAATCTCGAAATACGCCAACCCAACATTTACCTTTGGAGACACCTGTAGAGCTCCTTTATAATCACCCAGTTACGTTGTGACGTTTGGTAGCACACAAAGTGTTCCTCCGGTAAACGGGAGTTGCATAATCTCATAGTCATAGGAACATGTATAAGTCATGAAGAAAGCAATAGCAACATACTAAACGATCGGGTGCTAAGCTAATGGAATGGGTCATGTCAATCACATCATTCTCCTAATGATGTGATCCCATTAATCAAATGACAACACATGTCTATGGCTAGGAAACATAACCATCTTTTGATCAATGAGCTAGTCAAGTAGAGGCATACTAGTGACGTTTGGTTTGTCTATGTATTCACACAAGTATTATGTTTCCGGATAATACAATTCTAGCATGAATAATAAACATTTATCATGATATAAGGAAATAAAATAATAACATTATTATTGCCTCTAGGGCATATTTCCTTCAGTCTCCCACTTGCACTAGAGTCAATAATCTAGATTACACAGTAATGATTCTAACACCCATGCAGCTTTGGTGCTGATCATGTTTTGCTCGTGGAAGAGGCTTAGTCAACGGGTCTGCTATATTCAGATCCGTATGTATCTTGCAAATCTCTATGTCTCCCACCTGGACTAGATCCCGGATGGAATTGAAGCATCTCTTTGATGTGCTTGGTTCTCTTGTGAAATCTGGATTCCTTTGCCAAGGCAATTGCACCAGTATTGTCACAAAAGATTTTCATTGGACCCGATGCACTAGGTATGACACCTAGATCAGATATGAACTCCTTCATCCAGACTCCTTCGTTTGCTGCTTCCGAAGCAGCTATGTACTCCGCTTCACATGTAGATCCTGCCACAACGCTTTGTTTAGAACTGCACCAACTGACAGCTCCACCATTTAATGTAAACACGTATCCGGTTTGCGATTTAGAATCGTCCGGATCAGTGTCAAAGCTTGCATCAACGTAACCTTTTACGATGAGCTCTTTGTCACTCCATATAGAAATATCCTTAGTCCTTTCAGGTATTTCAGGATGTTCTTGACCGCTGTCCAGTGATCCACTCCTGGATTACTTTGGTACCTCCCTGCTAGACTTATAGCAAGACACACATCAGGTCTGGTACACAGCATTGCATACATGATAGAGCCTATGGCTGAAGCATAGGGAACATCTTTCATTTTCTCTCTATCTTCTGCATTGGTCGGGGATTGAGTCTTACTCAATTTCACACCTTGTAACACAGGCAAGAATCCTTTCTTTGCTTGATCCATTTTGAACTTCTTCAAAACTTTGTCAAGGTATGTGCTTTGTGAAAGTCCAATTAAGCGTCTTGATCTATCTCTATAGATCTTAATGCCCAATATGTAAGCAGCTTCACCGAGGTCTTTCATTGAAAAACTCTTATTCAAGTATCCTTTTATGCTATCCAGAAATTCTATATCATTTCCGATTAGCAATATGTCATCTACATATAATATCAGAAATGCTACAGAGCTCCCACTCACTTTCTTGTAAATACAGGCTTCTCCAAAAGTCTGTAAAAACCAAATGCTTTGATCACACTATCAAAGCGTTTATTCCAACTCCGAGAGGCTTGCACCAGTCCATAAATGGATCGCTGGAGCTTGCACACTTTGTTAGCTCCCTTTGGATCGACAAAACCTTCCGGCTGCATCATATACAACTCTTCTTGCAGAAATCCATTCAGGAATGCAGTTTTGACATCCATTTGCCAAATTTCATAATCATAAAATGCGGCAATTGCTAACATGATTCGGACAGACTTAAGCATCGCTACGGGTGAGAAGGTCTCATCGTAGTCAATCCCTTGAACTTGCCGAAAACCTTTTGCGACAAGTCGAGCTTTGTAGACAGTAACATTACCGTCAGCGTCAGTCTTCTTCTTGAAGATCCATTTATTCTCAATTGCTTGCCGATCATTGGGCAAGTCAACCAAAGTCCATACTTTGTTCTCATACATGGATCCCATCTCAGATTTCATGGCTTCAAGCCATTTTGCGGAATCTGGGCTCACCATCGCTTCTTCATAGTTCGTAGGTTCATCATGATCTAGTAGCATGACTTCCAGAACAGGATTACCGTACCACTCTGGCGCGGATCTTACTCTGGTTGATCTACGAGGTTCAGTAGTATCTTGTTCTGAAGTTTCATGATCATTATCATTAGCTTCCTCACTAATTGGTGTAGGTGTCACAGAAACAGGTTTCTGTGATGTACTACTTTCCAATAAGGGAGCAGGTACAGTTACCTCGTCAAGTTCTACTTTCCTCCCACTCACTTCTTTCGAGAGAAACTCCTTCTCCAGAAAGTTTCCGAATTTAGCAACAAAAGTCTTGCCTTCGGATCTGTGATAGAAGGTGTATCCAATGGTTTCCTTTGGATATCCTATGAAGACACATTTCTCCGATTTGGGTTCGAGCTTATCAGGTTGAAGCTTTTTCACATAAGCATCGCAGCCCCAAACTTTCAGAAACGACAACTTTGGTTTCTTGCCAAACCACAGTTCATAAGGCGTCGTCTCAACGGATTTTGATGGTGCCCTATTTAACGTGAATGCGGCCGTCTCTAGAGCATATCCCCAAAACGATAGCGGTAAATCAGTAAGAGACATCATAGATCGCACCATATCTAGTAAAGTACGATTACGACGTTCGGACACACCATTACGCTGTGGTGTTCCGGGTGGCGTGAGTTGCGAAACTATTCCACATTGTTTCAAATGTACACCAAACTCGTAACTCAAATATTCTCCTCCACGATCAGATCGTAGGAATTTTATTTTCTTGTTACGATGATTTTCAACTTCACTCTGAAATTCTTTGAACTTTTCAAATGTTTCAGACTTATGTTTCATTAAGTAGATATACCCATATCTGCTTAAGTCATCTGTGAAGGTGAGAAAATAACGATATCCGCCACGAGCCTCAACATTCATCGGACCACATACATCTGTATGTATGATTTCCAATAAATCTGTTGCTCTCTCCATAGTACCGGAGAACGGTGTTTTTGTCATCTTACCCATAAGGCACGGTTCGCAAGTACCAAGTGATTCATAATCAAGTGGTTCCAAAAGCCCATCAGTATGGAGTTTCTTCATGCGCTTTATACCGATATGACCTAAACGGCAGTGCCACAAATAAGTTGCACTATCATTATCAACTCTGCATCTTTTGGCTTCAACACTATGAATATGTGTGTCACTACTATCGAGATTTAATAAGAATAGACCACTCTTTAAGGGTGCATGACCATAAAAGATATTACTCATATAAATAGAACAACCATTATTCTCAGATTTAAATGAATAACCGTCTCGCATCAAACAAGATCCAGATATAATGTTCATGCTTAACGCTGGCACCAAATAACAATTATTTAGGTCTAATACTAATCCCGAAGGTAGATGTAGAGGTAGCGTGCCGACTGCGATCACATCGACTTTGGAACCATTTCCCACGCGCATCGTCACCTCGTCCTTAGCCAATCTTCGCTTAATCCGTAGTCCCTGTTTCGAGTTGCAAATATTAGCAACAGAACCAGTATCAAATACCCAGGTGCTACTGCGAGCATTAGTAAGGTACACATCAATAACATGTATATCACATATACCTTTGTTCACCTTGCCATCCTTCTTATCCGCCAAATACTTGGGGCAGTTCCGCTTCCAGTGACCAGTCTGCTTGCAGTAGAAGCACTCAGTTTCAGGCTTAGGTCCAGGTTTGGGTTTCTTCTCTTGAGTAGCAACTTGCTTGCTGTTCTTTTTGAAGTTCCCCTTCTTCTTCCCTTTGCCCTTTTTCTTGAAACTAGTGGTCTTGTTGACCATCAACACTTGATGCTCCTTCTTGATTTCTACCTCCGCAGCTTTCAGCATTGCGAAGAGCTCGGGAATAGTCTTATTCATCCCTTGCATATTATAGTTCATCACGAAGCTCTTGTAGCTTGGTGGCAGTGATTGGAGAATTCTGTCAATGACGCAATCATCTGGAAGATTAACTCCCAATTGAATCAAGTGATTATTATACCCAGACATTTTGAGTATATGCTCACTGACAGAACTGTTCTCCTCCATCTTGCAGCTATAGAACTTATTGGAGACTTCATATCTCTCAATCCGGGCATTTGCTTGAAATATTAACTTCAACTCCTGGAACATCTCATATGCTCCATGACGTTCAAAACGTCGTTGAAGTCCCGATTCTAAGCCGTAAAGCATGGCACACTGAACTATCGAGTAGTCATCAGCTTTGCTCTGCCAGACGTTCATAACATCTGGTGTTGCTCCAGCAGCAGGCCTGGCACCCAGCGGTGCTTCCAGGACGTAATTCTTCTGTGCAGCAATGAGGATAATCCTCAAGTTACGGACCCAGTCCGTGTAATTGCTACCATCATCTTTCAACTTTGCTTTCTCAAGGAACGCATTAAAATTCAACGGAACAACAGCACGGGCCATCTATCTACAATCAAGCATAAACAAGCAAGATACTATCAGGTACTAAGTTTCATGATAAATTTAGGTTCAATTAATCATATTACTTAAAGAACTCCCACTTAGATAGACATCCCTCTAATCCTCTAAGTGATTACGTGATCCAAATCAACTAAACCATGTCCGATCATCACGTGAGATGGAGTAGTTTCATTGGTGAACATCACTATGTTGATCATATCTACTATATGATTCACGCTCGACCTTTCGGTCTCCGTGTTCCGAGGCCATATCTGTATATGCTTGGCTCGTCAAGTATAACCTGAGTATTCCGCGTGTGCAACTGTTTTGCACCCGTTGTATTTGAACGTAGAGCCTATCACACCCGATCATCACGTGGTGTCTCAGCACGAAGAACTTTCGCAATGGTGCATACTCAGGGAGAACACTTCTTGATAATTAGTGAGAGATCATCTTATAATGCTACCGTCAATCAAAGCAAGATAAGATGCATAAAAGATAAACATCACATGCAATCAATATAAGTGATATGATATGGCCATCATCATCTTGTGCTTGTGATCTCCATCTTCGAAGCACCGTCGTGATCACCATCGTCACCGGCGCGACACCTTGATCTCCATCGTAGCATCGTTGTCGTCTCGCCAATCTTATGCTTCCACGACTATCGCTACCGCTTAGTGATAAAGTAAAGCATTACATCGCGATTGCATTGCATACAATAAAGCGACAACCATATGGCTCCTGCCAGTTGCCGATAACTCGGTTACAAAACATGATCATCTCATAAAATAAAATTTACCATCATGTCTTGACCATATCACATCACAACATGCCTTGCAAAAACAAGTTAGACGTCCTCTACTTTGTTGTTGCAAGTTTTACGTGGCTGCTACGGGCTTAAGCAAGGACCAATCTTACCTACGCATCAAAACCACAATGATAGTTTGTCAAGTTGGTGTTGTTTTAACCTTCGCAAGGACCGGGCATAGCCACACTCGGTTCAACTAAAGTTGGAGAAACTCTCACCCGCAAGCCACCTATGTGCCAAGCACGTCGGGAGAACCGGTCTCGCGTAAGCGTACACGTAATGTCGGTCCGGGCCGCTTCGTCCAACAATACCGCCGAACCAAAGTATGACATGCTGGTAAGCAGTATGACTTATATCGCCCACAACTCACTTGTGTTCTACTCGTGCATATAACATCAACACATAAAACCTAGGCTCGGATGCCACTGTTGGGGAACGTAGTAATTTCAAAAAAATTCCTACGCACACGCAAGATCATGGTGATGCATAGCAACGATAGGGGAGAGTGTGATCTACGTACCCCTGTAGACCGACAGCGGAAGCGTTAGCACAGCGCGGTTGATGTAGTCGTACGTCTTCACGGTCTGACCGATCAAGCACCGAAACTACGGCACCTCCGAGTTCTAGCACACGTTCAGCTCGATGAGGATCCCCGGACTCCGATCCAGCAAAGTGTCGGGGAAGAGTTCCATCAGCACGACGGCGTGGTGACGATCTTGATGTACTACCGTCGCAGGGCTTCGCCTAAGCACCGCTACAATATTATCGAGGATTATGGTGGAAGGGGGCACCGCACACGGCTAAGAATATGATCACGTGGATCAACTTGTGTGTCTAGGGGTGCCCCCTGCCGCCGTATATAAAGGATCAAGGGGGGGGGGGGGTGCGGCCGGCCAGGAGGAGGGCGCGCCAGGAGGAGTCCTACTCCCACCGGGAGTAGGATTCCCCCCTTTCCTAGTTGCAATAGGATTCGGGAAGGGGGAAAGAGGAGAGAGAGAAGGAAGGGGGGCGCCGCCCCCTTCTCCTTGTCCTATTCGGACTAGGGGAGGGAGGGGCGCGCGGCCCAACCCTGGCCACCTCTCCTCTCTTCCACTAAAGCCCACTAAGGCCCATATACCTCCCGGGGGGGTTCCGGTAACCTCCCGGTACTCCGGCAAAATCCCGATTTCACCCGGAACACTTCTGATATCCAAATATAGGCTTCCAATATATCAACCTTTATGTCTCGACCATTTCGAGACTCCTCGTCATGTCCGTGATCACATCCGGGACTCCGAACAAACTTCAGTACATCAAAAAGCATAAACTCATAATATAACTGTCATCGAAACCTTAAGCATGCGGACCCTACGGGTTCGAGAACAATGTAGACATGACCGAGACACGTCTCTGGTCAATAACCAATAGCGGAACCTGGATGCTCATATTGGCTCCTACATATTCTACGAAGATCTTTATCGGTCAGACCGCATAACAACATACTTTGTTCCCTTTGTCATCGGTATGTTACTTGCCCGAGATTCGATCGTCGGTATCTCAATACCTAGTTCAATCTCATTACCGGCAAGTCTCTTTACTCGTTTCGTAATACATCATCTCGAAACTAACTCATTAGTTGCAATGCTTGCAAGGCTTATGTGATGTGCATTACCGAGAGGGCCCAGAGATACCTCTCCGACAATCGGAGTGACAAATCCTAATCTCGAAATACGCCAACCCAACATTTACCTTTGGAGACACCTGTAGAGCTCCTTTATATCACCCAGATACGTTGTGACGTTTGGTAGCACACAAAGTGTTCCTCCGGTAAACGGGAGTTGCATAATCTCATAGTCATAGGAACATGTATAAGTCATGAAGAAAGCAATAGCAACATACTAAACGATCGGGTGCTAAGCTAATGGAATGGGTCATGTCAATCACATCATTCTCCTAATGATGTGATCCCATTAATCAATTGACAACACATGTCTATGGCTAGGAAACATAACCATCTTTGATCAACGAGCTAGTCAAGTAGAGGCATACTAGTGACGTTTGGTTTGTCTATGTATTCACACAAGTATTATGTTTCCGGATAATACAATTCTAGCATGAATAATAAACATTTATCATGATATAAGGAAATAAAATAATAACATTACTATTGCCTCTAGGGCATATTTCCTTCACCATGGTGGCCCTCCGATGGCCATCTTCTGCTATATGGAGTCTTTCGATGAGGAAAAAAGCATAAGTCATCTTCTCGGACGAAACTCCGCCGCCACGAGGCGGAACCTTGGCGGAACCAATCTAGGGCTCCGGCGGAGCTGTTCTGCCGGGAAACTTCCCTCCGGGAGGGGAAATCATCGCCAACATCATCACCAACGCTCCTCTCATCGAGAGAGGGCAATCTCCATCAACATCTTCACCACCACCATCTCCTCTCAAAATCCTAGTTCATCTCTTGTATCCAATTCTTGTCTCCAAGTCCGGGATTGGTACTAGTAGGTTGCTAGTAGTGTTAATTACTCCTTGTAGTTGATGCTAGTTGGTTTATTTGGTGGAAGATCATATGTTCAGATCCTATATGCATAATACTACCCCTCTGCTTATGAACATGAATATGATTTGTGAGTAGTTACGTTTGTTCCTGAGGACATGGAAGAAGTCTTGCTATTAGTAGTCATGTGAATTTGGTATTCGTTTGATTTTTTGATGAGATGTATGTTGTCTCTCCTTTAGTGGTGTTATGTGAACGTTGACTACATAACACTTCACCATTATTTGGGCCTAGAGGAAGACATTGAGAAGTAATAAGTAGATGATGGGTTGGTAGAGTGACAGAAGCTTAAACCCTAGTTTATGCGTTGCTTCATAAGGGGCTGATTTGGATCCATATATTTCATGCTATGGTTAGATTTACCTTAATACTTTTGTTGTAGTTGCGGATGCTTGCAATAGAGGTTAATCATAAGTGGGATGCTTGTCCAAGTAAGGACAGTACCCAAGCACCGGTCCACCCACATACCAAATTATCAAAGTACCGAATGCGAATCATATGAACGTGATGAAAACTAACTTGACGATATTCCCATGTGTCATCCGGAGCGCTTTTCTCTATATAAGAGTTTGCCCAGGCTTGTCCTTTGCTACAAAAAGGATTGTGCCACCTTGCTGCACTTTATTTACTTTTGTTACTTGTTGCTCGTTACGAATTATCCTATCACAAAACTATCTGTTACCACTTGTTTCAGTACTTGCAGAGAATACCTTGCTGGAAACCGCTTATCATTTCCTTCTGCTCCTCGTTGGGTTCGACACTCTTACTTATCGAAAGGACTACGATAGATCGCCTATACTTGTGGGTCATCAGACGACACCTTCCTCGGGTCCGACTAGTTCCTGTTGTCCACTTGTCGTTCCTTGGCGCTTTGGGTGGAGGGTACATTGATCCAGTTCGGCCCCATGTTTCGGTTGTGCTGCCGGAGTATCCGGATTTTGATGCGACGCGGCCTTTTGTGCTCCTTGTTCTGCTCCAGCCCACACTTTGTGCGGTGTCTCCCTTCTTCTGTATATGTTTGTTCTCTCTTATCTATCAATGAAAAGATACACAATCCTTGCGTATTGGCGGGAAAAAACCGTTTTCTCTAATCCTTTGATTTTCATTTTCATTTATATTTAATAATGCGATTAGTTGTTTCATAGCTCAGCTGCTTAGAGTATATTGCGATTTTTTTTTCAACTACCCTCCCTCTGAGACCATCATGTTTTTCATTGTATATCCGCTGAAAAAAGCTTATAATTTTTCATGAAAACAATATTGTATTCCCTCCATCCTACTTCATCCGTCCTAAAATAAGTGTATCAACTTTCTATTAAAGTTATTATTAAATTTGAGACACTTATTTTTAGACGGATGGAGTATAATATAAGAGCGTATTTAACGTTAGAGAGAGGGATAATTTCCTGTTACTTCACAGAGTCTTAAATCCAGCCAGCCATTCTGTCAGTCCTTTGTGTTGACCGCAATAAAATCACCTGACCTACAGTGACAGCTCGTAGCCGTTGCCACTTCACACCCCACCGTATCCCCCAAGATCCGAACGTTACAATCCAAAAGGCGTTCAACCCGACATAGCCGCCACAGTGCTCGTGCTCCACACCACTCGCAGCTCACTCGCCAGTCGCTACTCGCTCCCCACCAACGAACCCAGCCAAAAAAGGAGGGCGTCGGCCGACCTCGCGCGAGCCCGCCCACCCACCACACCACGGCCCCGGCGATGGCCGCCGCAGCCATGGACGGCCTCGACGAGGAGTCGCTGCAGGAGCTGCGGAGCCAGGCGACGCGGCTGCTGCTCAAGGAGGACTGGGAGGGGTACGCCGCCGTCTGCTCCCGCATCGTGCGCGGCGCCGCCGCGACGGACCGCCGGGTGCTCTGCTCCGCGCTCGCCCACCGCGCCGACGCCCGCGCGCGCCTCGGCGACCGCCCCGGCGCGCTCGCCGACTGCGACGCCGCGCTCGCCGCCGACCCGGCCCACCCGGCCGCGCTGCTCGCCAAGGGCGCGCTCCTCCGCGGCCTCGGCCGCTACGCTCTCGCCGCCGACTGCTTCCGCGCCGCGCTCCCCGCCGGCGCCTCGGGCGCCGACGAGGCGCGGGAGATGCTCGACCAGTGCAGGCGCCTCGAGGCGCAGGCCAGGAGCGGGGCGGTGGACCTGTCGGACTGGGTCCTCGCGGGCTTCTCCGGGAAGTGCCCGGACCTCGCGGAGTTCGTCGGCCCGGTGGAGGTGCGCCGGTCCGCGCACGGCGGCCGAGGGGTCTTTGCGCTGAAGAGCGTTGAGGCGGGGGCCGTTCTGATGATCTCCAAAGCCGTGGCGACCGGAAGGGGGGTGATCCCGGATGCGGCGGACAGCGACGAGAAGATGGTGGTCTGGAAGGACTTCGTAGACAAGGTGCTCGACGCCGCGGAGAGGTGCCCGAGGACGGCGTCTTTGATCTACACTCTGTCCACCGGCGAGGAGCAGGAAGAAGAGCTCGCCGTACCGGACATGGCATTGTTCAAGCCAGAATCAGAGGATCTCAGCGACGGCGTACAGGCTGGCATTGGCACGCGAGAGGCTCTCGATGTGGACAGGATCATGAAGGTGCTCGACGTCAATTGCTTGACCGAGGACGCGCCGTCCGCCAATCTGCTCGGCAACAGTGGCATCGTCAACTGCGGCGTGGGGCTGTGGATCTTGCCGTCGTTCCTAAACCACTCCTGCCACCCCAATGCCCGGCGCACCCACGTCGGGGACCACGCCATTGTTCACGCCTCGAGGGACATCAAGGCCGGGGAGGAGGTCACGTTCCCCTACTTCGACGTGCTCACCCCGGCGGGGAAGCGCCGGGAGGCAGCAAGGGCGTGGGAGTTCGAGTGCCGGTGTGACCGGTGCCGGTTCGAAGCCGAGGACGCCGTTCTCAGGCAGGAGCTCGTGAGATCAGAGAACGAGTTGGTCAATGGAGGGGCAGACATGGGAGCGCTGGTGGTGAGGCTTGAGGACAAGATGAGGAAGTCCATGGTGAAGGAGAAGCGAAAGGCATTCGTGCGTGCATCCTTCTGGAGCGCGTACTCTTCCTTGTTCGACAATGGCAGGTTGATGAGGAAATGGGGGAGGAAGGTTCCCGGAGAGGCCGTCGTCGCAGAGAGCGTCGCCGGCGCGGTCGGCGGGGGCGAGAGTGTGCTGAGGGCAATGCTGAGGGGCGCCAACGAAGGCAATGGCTGCGGCAATCGGCTGGAGGTTGAGGACAAGGTGGTGAGGATTGGGAGGGCTACCTATGGCAAGGTAGTGAAGAGGCAGGCAATGAGGGCTCTCTTCAGACTTACACTGGAGAGTGACAACTGCAAAAGCCTCTAGATTTTCATTCTTGCTCTTAATCTTATTCTTTATTCGTTGGTTCAGATAGGTTTCTAACAGCAAATGTTCTGTTTGCTCAGTGTTTTGTAATAAGAGGATGGTCGAATATCAAGATCATAGAGAGCTCTATTTTTACGCTCTCTTGGTCTTGGTTTCGGGTAATTCTTTCAGTGTTTGACATGAATTCTCCCATTTTATCCATCTCATTTATCAGAGTGAATCGCGAAAAACCATCACATTTGGGGCTTCATCTGCGGAAAACCACCAGGTCACTAATTTTTTGCAAAAATCACCGCGGATTCGGTAAACATTTTGCAAATCGCACTGATCAGGTGTTTTGGCTCATTTGATCACTTTCTGACAAGTGGGACCAGATTGTAAGGAGCTGACTAGGCACAGTTTTGACAAACACACCCCTAAATTGTAAAAACAAAAAACAATCATGCCCTCCTCCGCCCCCTGCCTCGATCCCGTCTGGATCGGGAGAGGCCCCGAGCTGCCCAACCCCCGCGCCATTCCGGCGACCTCGCCGCAGCGCCACACAACCCCCCCCCCCCCCTACCGTGCCGGCCGGCCCCAAGCCACTACGACCGCGGCCCCACCCCTCGCGCCGACCGGCGCCAAGCGGCTACGACCCCAGCCCCTGCCCCGCGCGGGCCGGCCCCAAGCTGCTACAACCCCGGCCCCGCTCTTCTCCTGGGTAGCAAGCACGGGGCCCCAAGCCGCACGGCGATGCACCCACGCCTCCCTTTCTCCTTCCTCCCTCCTCTCTTTCCCCGGCCGGTGGCGCGCAACCCCGGAGCAAGCAGCGGCGGCAGCGCAGAACACCAGAGCAAGAAGCGGAGCACAGCACGAGCACAAGCAGCGGCGTGCAGCTCGGACGCATCACCGGAGCAAGCAGGGACCAACGATGGTGAGCTCCTCCGCTGCCTGTGCGTGGCGTGGACAGCAGCACATGAGCGCGAGGCCATGGCCGAGCAACCGCGCGGCGGCGCATGGGCCCGACCCCACCGGCACCATCGAGGAGCTCTCCGCAGGGACCTCCTCCACTGCGCGGCCGTCTGCGCCGACGAGGTCGGCCTCGCCGGGAACGCCTCCTCCTCTCCTCTCTCTGGCAGTTGTGCAAAAGAGGGGTTGATTGCTTTTTCTTTTTAGATCTAAGGGTGTGTGTGTAAATGTTATGCCAAGTCAGCTCCTTACAATCTGGTCCCACTTGTCAGAAAGTGATCAAATGAGCCAAATCACCTGATCAGTGCGATTTGCAAAATGTTTACCGAATCCGCGGTGATTTTTGCAAAAAATTAGTGACCTGGTGGTTTTCCGTAGATGAAGCCCCAAATGTGGTGGTTTTTCGCAATTCACTCCATTTATCAAGTGATGTTCTTCAAAGCAATGGATTAGGAATGAAATTGTGCCTTACACATACTCCAATTGTGCTCAACTTGATAATCTTAGCAATGTTGGGCTATTCATTCAGTGTTTGGCATTGAGACATGTTTGTCATGAACTCCCACTGTATACATGTCATTTATCAAGTGATGATAATCTTTAAAGTACATTGGACTGGGATTTAGGAGTGAACTCTGCCCTATACATAATTCTCAGCTGATAGAGATCAATTGTGATCAACTTGAAAGGTGCAGGAATACACTGTTCGGTTATTCTTTCATTGTTTGCCATGGAGACATGAATTATCTTCATCTGATACTTGTCAAATTAGAAGTGATCTTCATTAGTTGTACATCATCCACAGCTGCTACGGTAGTACCAACAGAAAACGGCCAGCTTGAAAGTTTTGGAATGCAATGTTAGGGAGTACTATTTAGTAGAGCATATATATGATAAAAGTGTTCTCATCTGTGGAACATATTTATTTGGCAGCACTAGATGCCTCGGCATATTGCAAGGTTTTTAATATTTGCGATCTTTTCTGTTTCAAGCTTCTAATAAATAGAAGGTGACCACTTTCATCAAAATTTTCTTCTGTTTAGCTTCTGCTACAAATTTCTAATAAATATAGAAGGGGGAACTTTCAGCAAGATTTTTTATATTTGTGATTTTCAGGCTTTTTCCATTTAGGGAGAACATCAGAGCACCCCTTGACAGTTGACACCCCTTCATTCGAAATTTCTCAACTTGTTCTGCTTTGACTTCAAAAACTGTTTCACTGAAAGATGCACTTTGTATTGGTTAGTGCGGGTTCAATAAAGACCAGATGGACCATAACCATGGCTCCATGGCTCCAACTGTGAAGATGACATAATCACAACGCTAACTGTCATCAAACGCATCACCTACATCCCCCGCAAAACGAAATAAAAATGCATCAGTGCATCACCTACATTTATAGTAAAACAGAAGGAAAATGCAGAATCCATGACCTAGCTTAGCACCAAGCACATACTAACATACCTAGTTATGCATATAAAAATGAGTGTTTTCTTGGTCAGCAGATCACAAAAAGGACACAAACGGTAGGTTCCATCTAGTCAGGGGGTTAGGTTAGGGACGCCATGTGGATGAGGCAATCTTAATTCTCGGCCACACCAAGATTGTTTGGTGCTCGGCGCCACTAATGCCCAATATATTACCTAACCGAGCCATCCAAATGCTACATAGAATTAATCCTCCTGTAGACTGAACCCACTTGATGAGCAGCCCCATGGAGGAAGCTCACCATGGCATGCCGTCGACGACGACGGCGTTCTTCCCGCTGGCAGGGCTCCACAAGTTCATGGCCATCTTCCTCGTGTTCCTCTCGTGGATCTTGGTCCACTGGTGGAGCCTGAGGAAGCAGAAGGGGCCGAGGTCATGGCCGGTCATCGGCGCGACGCTGGAGCAGCTGAGGAACTACTACCGGATGCACGACTGGCTCGTGGAGTACCTGTCCAAGCACCGGACGGTCACCGTCGACATGCCCTTCACCTCCTACACCTACATCGCCGACCCGGTGAACGTCGAGCATGTGCTCAAGACCAACTTCAACAATTACCCCAAGGTGAAACTGAAAGAACCCCTCAGCCTTGTGAATTTTTTTGCCAAGGTTCAGAAGTTTACACTGACACAAATGTCTGAAATTGTACGTGTAGGGGGAGGTGTACAGGTCCTACATGGACGTGCTGCTCGGCGACGGCATCTTCAACGCCGACGGCGAGCTCTGGAGGAAGCAGAGGAAGACGGCGAGCTTCGAGTTCGCTTCCAAGAACCTGAGAGACTTTAGCACGATCGTGTTCAGGGAGTACTCCCTGAAGCTGCGCAGCATCCTGAGCCAGGCTTGCAAGGCCGGCAAAGTCGTGGACATGCAGGTAACCGAACTCAGTCCCTTGGTCATCTGAACATTGATTTCTTGGACAAAATTTCAAGATTCTGACGCGAGCGAGCGAATTCAGGAGCTGTACATGAGGATGACGCTGGACTCGATCTGCAAGGTGGGGTTCGGGGTCGAGATCGGCACGCTGTCGCCGGAGCTGCCGGAGAACAGCTTCGCGCAGGCGTTCGACGCCGCCAACATCATCGTGACGCTGCGGTTCATCGACCCGCTGTGGCGCGTGAAGAAGTTCCTGCACGTCGGCTCGGAGGCGCTGCTGGAGCAGAGCATCAAGCTCGTCGACGAGTTCACCTACAGCGTCATCCGCCGGCGCAAGGCCGAGATCGTGCAGGCCCGGGCCAGCGGCAAGCAGGAGAAGGTGCGTACGTGATCGTCGTCGTCAAGCTCCGGATCGCTGGTTTGTGTAGGTGCCATTGATCACTGACACACTAGCTGGGTGCGCAGATCAAGCACGACATACTGTCGCGGTTCATCGAGCTGGGCGAGGCCGGCGGGGACGACGGCGGCAGCCTGTTCGGGGACGACAAGGGCCTCCGCGACGTGGTGCTCAACTTCGTGATCGCCGGGCGGGACACCACGGCCACGACGCTCTCCTGGTTCACCTACATGGCCATGACGCACCCGGCCGTGGCCGAGAAGCTCCGCCGCGAGCTGGCCGCCTTCGAGGCGGACCGCGCCCGCGAGGATGGCGTCGCGCTGGTCCCCTGCAGCGACTCAGACGGCGACGGCTCCGACGAGGCCTTCGCCGCCCGCGTGGCGCAGTTCGCGGGGCTGCTGAGCTACGACGGGCTCGGGAAGCTGGTGTACCTCCACGCGTGCGTGACGGAGACGCTGCGCCTGTACCCGGCGGTGCCGCAGGACCCCAAGGGCATCGCGGAGGACGACGTGCTCCCGGACGGCACCAAGGTGCGCGCCGGCGGGATGGTGACGTACGTGCCCTACTCCATGGGGCGGATGGAGTACAACTGGGGCCCCGACGCCGCCAGCTTCCGGCCGGAGCGGTGGATCGGCGACGACGGCGCGTTCCGCAACGCGTCGCCGTTCAAGTTCACGGCGTTCCAGGCGGGGCCGCGGATCTGCCTCGGCAAGGACTCGGCGTACCTGCAGATGAAGATGGCGCTGGCCATCCTGTGCAGGTTCTTCAGGTTCGAGCTCGTGGAGGGCCACCCCGTCAAGTACCGCATGATGACCATCCTCTCCATGGCGCACGGCCTCAAGGTCCGCGTCTCCAGGGCGCCGCTCGCCTGATCTTGACCTGGTTCCGGCGACGGTGATGGACGCTCCGGTGGCTGGCTGGCCGGACGGCCGGCGCGTTATGACAGGCTCGATTTAGCTTGGCAACTGTGATAAACTCGTATATGTAGGCAGAGTGGAGAGGGTGTTGATCGATTCGCCATGGACGTTGCTCGTCCGTTGTTACCATCGTACCATGTTTGTATTGCTTCTAGATCACTTTATAGTTCGTGTTTGTTCTTGAGCCTAAGTATTTATTGCACATTTCAAAAGTGACAAATGTATGCAATTGTCTTTTTGGGGTGTTTTCTAAGGGTAGTATTTTCGTAGATTTATTTTGTCGACCAAACCCTGGCCGTCACACATGATTCGATCCCTCTTGCCGCCGCCAGCGTGCGACACCAGCGCGGGGGGGGGGGGGGGGGGGGGGGCTAGGGTGCTACACCGGCGGGCGCCGCTGTTGCTTGTGGGGAGTCCAGTATGGAGGAGGGCGACGACGATGAGTGGTCGGATTACAACTGTCGACAGCTGATGCTCGTTGGCGGCACTAGTGAAGCCGACATTGGTCGGAGGTTCACATATCCAGTGGGAAGGTCATCAACGGCAGCCTGGCTTGGCCCGGACATCGGAGAAGAGGGCGTCGATGTATGGTCCTGGATGGCGACAAGCTTGATATCAAACTCGGCCCTATCATGCAGCGGCATGTTTTCTTCTTCTTCTTCAGGTTTACTTTAGGAAGTCCCAGTTTAGGAGTAATGTTTTCCCAGTTTTATTGGTGTGTTTATCGTCGGCGGAGGACATGTGGAACTGTGTCTTCGATTTTCTTTTAGGATCTACCCGGCTTACATTTTTCGCTGGATCCATTTGGATTCTTTCGACTTTCATAGTCTACAGAGTTTCTACATGTCCTTATAAGCATTTTCTTAAACGGGGCGGCGATTTGCTTTGCAAGTTGCAATCGCCGGCATCTTCTAGTCTAGATCTGACAACTTCCCGACCGATGCTTCTACAAGCTCATCGGTTTAGAAAAGTTTGCTTCTTTGAGGTGAAATCCCAGAGCGGCATCGAGCTATGCTCATGACGCGTCGTTGGTGGATGCAGAGGAAAAAGACTTTAGCATACCCAAGGATTTGAATGTAAATTTATTTTTCTATGTCAATGTGTTTGAAAGGGCCTGTAATACTTAATATTTGGCCTTGTGCCTTTTGAAGAAGAAAAAATAAATTTGTGAGATTAAGTGCTTTTAGCTTTTTTTGTTGTTGTTGCGAAAAGGCCTAAGTCCATATATTAAAGTTCACATGACCTTACAATCAGAACCACACAAAAAAGAAAACGAAATATGTATATGGCAACCGTATGGCAGATTGCGAAACTGCCACACGCATCCAGCGCCGTCAGTTCCCTTCCGATCTCCTTCCTTTCCCGCCCGTCCTCCCCGACCGATCTCCCGATTTCTTTCCTTTCCCACACGCCTCCCGATCTCCTTCCTTTCCCACCACCGACCCCCCCTTCCCCGATTTCTTTCCTTTCCCTCATGCCCTCCCTGATTTTATCGGGCACACCCGCTCATGCCTTCCTAATTTTCGTAACCGTCAATTATGGTCCCACGCGCCTTTCCGATTTTCGGCAAAAATAATGCTTGGACTAGGATTTGATCTCTGGTCTACAGGTAATCAACAAAGGGTGCTAACCACCTCATCTATGACACTCATTGTTGAACAAGGTAAGGGAAATACTGTTTTTGACATGTTTTTGCCTTTAATATGTTAGCACTGAAAAACTTTTTGTTTCAAGCATCGTGGTAACTTTGATCATTGGGAATAAATTTGTTGACCCCCCCCCCCCGGTAATTTCTATAAATAGCACGATAACATTCACGCCATAGACCTGATAATTTAGATACAAACATCATGATAACTTTAACCATTGGGGAAGACAAATGTGAAAAGATATCCGATAATTTATGTGTAAATAGATGGTAATATACGCAGTGCATAACTGATAACTGAGGTACAAACACCATGGTAACTTTGACCGTAGGGAATATATTTTTTGAAAAGATACTCCGATATCTTCTTTGTAAATAGCACGGTAGTATACCTCCCTCCCATGGCATTTTTATGTGTAAATAGCATGAAAACATATGCACTGCGATAAGTAAACATCATGATAAGTTTTTGACCTGTGGGTGGGGGGGGGGGGGGATTTGTTGCTTGAACATACCCCCTGATAGCATGATATTTTAAGCACTACGGGCTTCATAGGTTATCTAGAATCACCATGATAACTTTTTGTCCCGGGAAAAAGTTGTTCAAAACATCCCTAATAATTTTTGTGTAAATAACATGATAATATAATCACCGTGTAACTGATAACTTGCAATATAAACATGATGGTAACTTTTTTACCAATGGAAAATAAGTTGTTAAAACATACACTCACCTCGCGCGTGGGCCTCTTGAATGAACACAACACATGGCGTGTCACAGGAAAGTCACATAATGTTTAGTGTCATGAGGGGCACACGTGCTATAGGCATGATAAGTTACACAAAAACATCGTGGTAATTTTTGACCTATGAAAAAAGTTACCGAAACACACCCAGGTTTTTAGGTGCAAGTACCATGATAATATACGAACTGTAGACCCGGTAACTCATGTACAATCCCCCATGATAACTTTGACCGGGGGAGGTTGATGTACATATACCATGATAACTTATATGTAAGTACCACGGTATTTTACACATCGAAGACCTTATAACTTGTGTACAAAACACAATGGTAACTTTGAAGGGGTGTAGTTGTTGAAGCATAGTACCTGGTACGTTCTATGTAAATAGCACGGTAAGTTATGCAACACAGGCCTGATAACTTGCATCTGAATACCATGGTAACTTTGTCCTGAGGAAAAATCATGTGGTAGACATGAAGAAGTGGCAGTTTTCTTGGGGGTGGGCGCCCGAGATGTGCGGGAGAAGCAGGTTTCTCGGGCGAGCCTGCGAGGTTGTTTGGGAGGAGGCGAGGTCAAAGAACGAGGGATCGTGTGGTACTTTAAAATAAAAGAAGTAGAGGTGTGACAGTTTTGCTTATATGGCACACGTGTGCCAAATATCACAGTCCAAAATAAAAATTACAACCAAAGCTTTAGGGGATCTTAGCTTTGATTTGCATGATTCCATAAATACGTGAATAAGAAAAACATATCACTACAGTATCATGCCCAGCTGATTCAGATTGTGTTTGCATCAAACTTTGTTTGGTTGCATCTCTACTACTATTAAACAATCGAGTTGTGGCAGGAAGATTACATCTCAGCCATACATCCGCCATCTCTTAATGGACCGGATTGCCTCAATGTTGTATCACATCATTTACCATAATCAATTATCAACAATTACCATATGATTTACACCATCATAATTACGCAATAATTACCATGATCTCGCTCCAACCTTGACCTATTTTAATCATATCAATTAGCAAGAATTACCATGATCTGCATCATCATATATTTGTTTTTCTGAAACTCAGCCTTGTGTGTTGCGTACATAGAAGGAAAATATCAATTAACAATAATTACCATGATCTATGCCATCATGTTTTTAAAACTCAGCCTTGTGTGATGCGTACATAGAAGGAAAATATCAATTAACAATAATTATCATGATTTACGCCATCATGTTTTTTAAAACTCAGCCTTATGTGATGCGTACATATAAGGAAAATATCAATTAATAATAATTACCATAATCTACGCCGTCATGTTTTTTAAACTCAGCCTTGTGTACTGCGTACATAGAAGGAAATAAGAAAAAGGTCTGGCCCATGTTCGCATGTAGGCAGATAATAACGTGGAAACCAAATCTCTCGTTTCCTGTTTGTTCGGATCACATGATCGATCAGTTTCCTGTTTGTTCGGATCACATGATCGATCAGTTTCCTGTTTGTTCGGATCACATGATCGATCAGACCCTGACCTTGATTTCGATTGTTCCTTGAGTTCCGTCACTTCCTTCTTTTCGTTCACCTGTTTGAGTGTTCGTCGTCTTCGACGGATCTGTTGGAAATATGCCCTAGAGGCAATAATAAAAATATTATTATTATATTTCCTTGTTCATGATAATTGTCTTTTATTCATGCTATAATTGTGTTATCCGGAAATCGTAATACATGTGTGAATAATAGACACCAATATGTCCCTAGTAAGCCTCTAGTTGACTAGCTCGTTGATCAACAGATAGTCATGGTTTCCTGACTATGGACTTTGGATGTCATTGATAACGAGATCACATCATTAGAAGAATGATGTGATGGACAAGACCCAATCCTAAACATAGCACAAGATCGTATAGTTCATTTTCTAGAGTTTTCCAATGTCAAGTATCCTTTCCTTAGACCATGAGATCGTGTAACTCCCGGATAATGTAGGAGTGCTTTGGGTGTACCAAACATCACAACGTAACTGGGTGACCATAAAGGTATACTACGGGTATCTCTGAAAGTGTCTGTTGGGTTGACATGGATCAAGACTGAGATTTGTCACTCCGTATGACGGAGAGGTATCACTGGGCCCACTCGGTAATGCATCATCATTATGAGCTCAAAGTGACCAAGTGTCTGGTCACGGGATCATGCATTACGGTATGAGTAAAGTGACTTGCCGGTAACGAGATTGAACGAGGTATTGGGATACCGACGATCGAATCTCGGGCAAGTAACGTACCGATTGACAAAGGGAATTGTATACGGGGTTGCTTGAATCCTCGACATCGTGGTTCATCCGATGAGATCATCGAGGAGCATGTGGGAGCCAACATGGGTATCCAGATCCCGCTATTGGTTATTGACCGGAGAGCAATCTCGGTCATGTCTACATGTCTCCCAAACCCGTAGGGTCTACACACTTAAGGTTCGGTGACGCTAGGGTTGTAGGGATATGTATATGCAGTAACCCGAATATTGTTCGGAGTCCCGGATGAGATCACGGACGTCACGAGGAGTTCCGGAATGGTCCGGAGGTAAAGTATTATATATAGGAAGTGCTATTTCGGCTATCGGGACAAGTTTCGGGGTCACCGGTATTGTACCGGGACCACCGGAAGGGTCCCGGGGGTCCACCGGGTGGGGCCACCTATCCCGGAGGGCCCCATGGGCTGAAGTGGGAAGGGTCCAGCCCAAAGTGGGCTGGGGCGCCACTTCCCCTAGGGCCCATGCGCCTAGGGTGGGGAAACCCTAAAGGGGGGCGCCCTCTTGCTTGGGGGGCAAACCCCCCACCCCTTGGCCGCCGCCCCCTAGGAGATTGCATCTCCTAGGGCCGCCGCCCCCCTAGGCCCCCTATATATAGTGCGGGGGAGGGAGGGCCTCTCACCTACGCCATTGGTGCCTCCCTCTCCCTCTCCAACACCTCCTCCTTCTCCATAGAGCTTGGCGAAGCCCTGCCGGAGTACTGCAGCTCCATCACCACCACGCCGTCGTGCTGCTGCTGGAGCCATCTTCCTCAACCTCTCCTTCCCCCTTGCTGGATCAAGAAGGAGGAGACGTTACGCTGACCGTACGTGTGTTGAACGCGGAGGTGCCGTCCGTTCGGTGCTAGGATCTCCGGTGATTTGGATCACATCGAGTACGACTCCCTCATCCCCGTTCTTTGAACGCTTCCGCTCGCGATCTACAAGGTACGTAGATGCCTCCAACCACTCGTTGCTAGATGAACTCATAGATGGATCTTGGTGAAACCGTAGGAAAAATTTTGTTTTATGCAACGTTCCCCAACAGTGGCATCATGAGCTAGGTTTATGCGTAGTTCTCTATGCACGAGTAGAACACAATTTGTTATGGGCGTTGATGTTATCAACTTTCTTGCCACTACTAGTCTTATCTTGCTTCAACGGTATTGTGTGATGAAGCGGCCCGGACCAACCTTACACGTAGTGCTTACGTGAGACCGGTTCCACTAACTGATATGCACTAGTTGCATAAGGTGGCTGGCGGGTGTTTGTCTCTCCCACTTTAGTTGGAGCGGATTCGATGAAAAGGGTCCTTATGAAGGGTAAATAGAAGTTGACAAATCACGTTGTGGCTTTCACGTAGGTAAGAAAACATTCTTGCTAGAACCCTCTTGCAGCCACGTAAAACTTGCAACAACAATTAGAGGACGTCTAACTTGTTTTTGCAGCAAGTGCTTTGTGATATGATATGGCCAAAGTTGTGATGAATGATGAATGATATATATGTGATGTATGAGATGTTCATGCTATTGTAATAGGAATCACGACTTGCATGTCGATGAGTATGACAACCGGCAGGAGCCATAGGAGTTGTCTTTATTTTTTGTATGACCTGCGAGTCATTGAGAAACGCCATGTAAATTACTTTACTTTATTGCTAAACGTGTTAGCCATAGTAGTAGAAGTAATAGTTGGCGAGCAACTTCATGGAGACACGATGATGGAGATCATGATGATGGAAATCATGGTGTCATGCCGGTGACAAGATGATCATGGAGCCTCAAGATGGAGATCAAAGGAGCTATATGATATTGGCCATATCATGTCACTATTATTATTTGATTGCATGTGATATTTATCATGTTTTTGCATCTTGTTTACTTAGAACGACGGTAGTAAATAAGATGATCCCTCATAATAATTTCAAGAAAGTGTTCCCTCTAACTGTGCACCGTTGCGACAGTTCGTTGTTTCGAAGCACCACGTGATGATCGGGTGTGATAGATTCTAACGTTCACATACAACGGGTGTAAGACAGATTTACACATTCAAACACTTAGGTTGACTTGACGAGCCTAGCATGTAGAGACATGGCCTCGGAACACAGAAGACCGAAAGGTCGAGCATGAGTCGTATAGAAGATACGATCAACATGAAGATGTTCACCGATGTTGACTAGTCCGTCTCACGTGATGATCGGACACGGCCTAGTTAACTCGGATCATGTTATACTTAGATAACTGGAGGGATGTCTATCTAAGTGGGAGTTCATTGAATAATTTGATTAGATGAACTTAATTATCATGAACTTAGTCTAAAATATGTACAATATGTCTTGTAGATCAAATGGCCAACGTAGTCCTCAACTTCAACGCGTTCCTAGAGAAAACCAAGCTAAAAGGCGATGGCAGCAACTACACGGACTGGCTCCGGAACCTGAGGAACATCCTCATAGCTGCCAAGAAAGATTATGTCCTACAAGCACCGCTAGGTGACGCACCTGTTCTCCCTGCAGAACAAGACGTTATGAACGCTTGGCAGGCACGTACCGATGACTACTCCCTCGTTCAGTGCGGCATGCTTTACAGCTTAAAGCCGGCGCTCCAAAAGCGTTTTGATAGACACGGAGCATATGAGATGTTCGAAGAGCTGAAAATGGTTTTTCAAGCTCATGCCCGGGTCGAGAGATATCAAGTCTCCGACAAGTTCTTCAGCTGTAAGATGGAGGAAAACAGTTCTGTCAGTGAGCACATACTCACTATGTCTGGGTTGCATAACCGCTTGACTCAGCTGGGAGTTAATCTCCCAGATGACGCGGTCATTGACAGAATCCTTCAGTCGCTTCCACCGAGCTACAAGAGCTTTGTGATGAACTTCAATATGCAGGGGATGGAAAAGACCATTCCTGAAGTATTTGCTATGCTGAAATCAGCAGAGGTAGAAGTCAAAAAGGAACAACAAGTGTTGATGGTGAATAAAACCACTAAGTTCAAAAAGGGCAAGGGTAAGAAGAACTTCAAGAAGGACGGCAAGGGAGTTGCCGCGCCCGGCAAGTAAGCTGCCGGGAAGAAGCCAAAGAATGGACCCAAGCCCGAGACTGAGTGTTTTTATTGCAAGGGAAGTGGTCACTGGAAGCGGAACTGCCCCAAATACTTAGCGGACAAGAAGGCCGGCATCATAAAAGGTATATGTGATATACATGTAATTGATGTGTACCTTACCAGTACTCATAGTAGCTCTTGGGTATTTGATACCGGTGCAGTTGCTCATATTTGTAACTCAAAGCAGGACCTGCGGAATAAGCGGAGACTGGCGAAGGACGAGATGACGATGCGCGTTGGGAATGGTTCCAATGTCGATGTGATCGCCGTCGGCACGCTACCTCTACATTTACCTACGGGATTAGTTTTAAACCTCAATAATTGTTATTTAGTGCCAGCTTTGAGCATGAACATTGTATCGGGATCTCGTTTAATACGAGATGGCTACTCATTTAAATCCGAGAATAATGGTTGTTCTATTTATATGAGAGATATATTTTATGATCATGCTCCGATGGTGAATGGTTTATTCTTAATGAATCTTGAGCGTAATGCTACACATATTCATAGTGTGAGTACCAAAAGATGTAAGGTTGATAATGATAGTCCCACATACTTGTGGCACTGCCGCCTCGGTCACATAGGTGTCAAACGCATGAAGAAGCTCCATGCAGATGGACTTTTAGAGTCTCTTGATTACGAATAATTTGACACGTGTGAACCATGCCTCATGGGTAAAATGACCAAGACTCCGTTCTCAGGAACAATGGAGCGAGCAACCAACTTATTGGAAATCATACATACTGATGTGTGCGGTCCAATGAGTGTTGAGGCTCGAGGTGGCTATCGTTATGTTCTCACCCTCACTGATGACTTGAGTAGATATGGGTATATCTATTTAATGAAACACAAGTCTGAGACCTTTGAAAAGTTCAAGGAATTTCAGAGTGAGGTTGAAAATCAACGTGACATGAAAATCAAATTCCTACGATCAGATCATGGAGGAGAATACTTGAGTCACGAATTTGGCACACACTTAAGAAAATGTGGAATAGTTTCACAACTCACGTCGCCTGGAACACCTCAGCGTAATGGTGTGTCCGAACGTCGTAATCGCACTCTATTAGATATGGTGCGATCTATGATGTCTCTTACCGATTTACCGCTATCTTTTTGGGGCTATGCTATAGAGACTGCCGCATTCACTTTAAATAGGGCTTCGTCGAAATCCGTTGAGACGACACCGTATGAATTATGGTTTGGGAAGAAATCTAAGCTGTGGTTTCTAAAAGTTTGGGGATGTGATGCTTATGTCAAGAAACTTCAACCTGAAAAGCTCGAACCCAAGTCGGAAAAATGCGTCTTCATAGGATACCCTAAAGAAACTATTGGGTATACCTTCTACCTCAGATTCGAAGGCAAGATCTTTGTTGCCAAGAATGGGTCCTTTCTAGAGAAAGAGTTTCTCTCGAAAGAAGTAAGTGGGAGTAAAGTAGAACTTGATGAAGTATTACCTCTTGAACCGGAAAAAGGCGTAACTCAAGAAAATGTTCCTGAGGTGCCTGCACCGACTAGAGAGGAAGTTAATGATGATGATCAAGATACTTCTGATCAAGCTCCTACTGAAATTCGTAGGTTCACAAGGACACGTTCCGCACTAGAGTGGTACGGTAACCCTGTCTTGAAATCATGTTGTTAGACAACGGTGAACCTTCGAACTATGAAGAAGCGATGGCGGGCCCGGATTCCGACAAATGGCTGGAAGCCATGAAATCTGAGATATGATCCATGTATGAAAACGAAGTATGGACTTTGACTGACTTGCCCGTTGAGCGGCGAGCCATAGAAAATAAATGGATCTTTAAGAAGAAGACATACGCGGATGGTAATGTGACCATCTATAAAGCTCGGCTTGTCGCTAAGGGTTATCGACAAGTTCAAGGGGTTGACTACGATGAGACTTTCTCACCGGTAGCGAAGCTAAAGTCCGTCCGAATCATGTTAGCAATTGTCGCATTCTACGATTATGAGATATGGCAAATGGACGTCAAAACGGCATTCCTTAATGGTTTCCTTAAGGAAGAATTGTATATGATGCAGCCGGAAGGTTTTGTCGATCCTAAGAATGCTAACAAGATGTGCAAGCTCCAACGCTCGATTTATGGGCTGGTGCAAGCATCTCGGAGTTGGAATATTCGCTTTGATGAGATGATCAAGGCGTTTGGGTTTACGCAGACTTATGGAGAAGCCTGCGTTTACAAGAAAGTGAGTGGGAGCTCTGTAGCATTTTTCATATTATATGTAGATGACATACTTTTGATGGGAAATGATATAGAACTTTTGGACAGCATTAAGGCCTACTTGAATAAGAGTTTTTCAATGAAGGACCTTGGAGAAGCTGCTTATATATTAGGCATCAAGATCTATAGAGATAGATCAAGACGCCTCATAGATCTTTCACAAAGCACATACCTTGATAAGATATTGAAGAAGTTCAATATGGATCAGTCTAAGAAGGGGTTCTTGCCTGTGTTGCAAGGTGTGAAATTGAGCTCAGCTCAATGTCCGACCACGGCAGAAGATATAGAAGAGATGAGTGTCATCCCCTATGCCTCAGCCATAGGTTCTATTATGTATGCCATGCTGTGTACCAGACCTGATGTAAACCTTGCCGTAAGTTTGGTAGGTAGGTACCATAGTAATCCCGGCAAGGAACACTGGACAGCGGTCAAGAATATCCTGAAGTACCTGAAAAGGACTAAGGAAATGTTTCTCGTCTATGGAGGTGACGAAGAGCTCGTCGTAAAGGGTTACGTCGATGCTAGCTTCGACACAGATCTGAATGACTCTAAGTCACAAACCGGATACGTGTATATTTTGAATGGTGGGGCAGTAAGCTGGTGCAGTTGCAAGCAGAGCGTCGTGGCGGGATCTACATGTGAAGCGGAGTACATGGCAGCCTCGGAGGCAGCACATGAAGCAATTTGGGTGAAGGAGTTCATCACCGACCTAGGAGTCATACCGAATGCGTCGGGGCCGATCAAACTCTTCTGTGACAACACTGGAGCTATTGCACTTGCCAAGGAGCCCATGTTTCACAAGAAGACCAGGCACATCAAGCGTCGCTTCAACTCCATTCGTGAAAATGTTCAAAATGGAGACATAGATATTTGTAAAGTACATACGGACCTGAATGTAGCAGATCCGTTGACTAAACCTCTCCCTAGAGCAAAACATGATCAACACCAGAATTCCATGGGTGTTTGATTCATCACAATGTAACTAGATTATTGACTCTAGTGCAAGTGGGAGACTGTTGGAAATATGCCCTAGAGGCAATAATAAAAACATTATTATTATATTTCCTTGTTCATGATAATTGTCTTTTATTCATGCTATAATTGTGTTATCCGGAAATCGTAATACATGTGTGAATAATAGACACCAATATGTCCCTAGTAAGCCTCTAGTTGACTAGCTCGTTGATCAACAGATAGTCATGGTTTCCTGACTATGGACATTGGATGTCATTGATAACGAGATCACATCATTAGAAGAATGATGTGATGGACAAGACCCAATCCTAAACATAGCACAAGATCGTATAGTTCGTTTGCTAGAGTTTTCCAATGTCAAGTATCCTTTCCTTAGACCATGAGATCGTGTAACTCCCAGATACCGTAGGAGTGCTTTGGGTGTACCAAACGTCACAACGTAACTGGGTGACCATAAAGGTATACTACGGGTATCGTCGAAAGTGTCTGTTGGGTTGACACGGATCAAGACTAGGATTTGTCACTCCATATGACGGAGAGGTATCACTGGGCCCACTCGGTAATGCATCATCATTATGAGCTCAAAGTGACCAAGTGTCTGGTCACGGGATCATGCATTACGGTACGAGTAAAGTGACTTGCCGGTAACGAGATTGAACGAGGTATTGGGATACCGATGATCGAATCTCGGGCAAGTAACGTACCGATTGACAAAGGGAATTGTATACGGGGTTGCTTGAATCCTCGACATCGTGGTTCATCCGATGAGATCATCGAGGAGCATGTGGGAGCCAACAAGGGTATCCAGATCCCGCTGTTGGTTATTGACCGGAGAGCAATCTCGGTCATGTCTACATGTCTCTTGAACCCGTAGGGTCTACACACTTAAGGTTCGGTGACGCTAGGGTTGTAGGGATATGTATATGCAGTAACCCGAATGTTGTTCGGAGTCCCGGATGAGATCCCGAACGTCACGAGGAGTTCCGGAATGGTCCAGAGGTAAAGTATTATATATAGGAAGTGCTATTTCGGCTATCGGGACAAGTTTCAGGGTCACCGGTATTGTACCGGGACCACCGGAAGGGTCTCGGGGGTCCACCGGGTGGGGCCACCTATCCCGGAGGGCTCCATGGGCTGAAGTGGGAAGGGATCCAGCCCAAAGTGGGCTGGGGCGCCACTTCCCCTAGGGCCCATGCGCCTAGGGTGGGGAAACCCTAAAGGGGGGCGCCCCCTTGCTTGGGGGGCAAACCCCCCACCCCTTGGCCGCCGCCCCCTAGGAGATTGCATCTCCTAGGGCCGCCGCCCCCTAGGCCCCCCTATATATAGTGGGGGGGGAGGGCCTCTCACCTACGCCATTGGTGCCTCCCTCTCCCTCTCCAACACCTCCTCCTTCTCCATAGAGCTTGGCGAAGCCCTACCGGAGTACTGCAGCTCCATCACCATCATGTCGTCATGCTGCTGCTGGAGCCATCTTCCTCAACCTCTCATTCCCCCTTGCTGGATCAAGAAGGATGAGATGTTACGCTGACCGTACATGTGTTGAACGCGGAGGTGCCGTCCGTTCGGCGCTAGGATCTCCGGTGATTTGAATCACGTCGAGTACGACTCCCTCATCCCCGTTCTTTGAACGCTTCCGCTCGCGATCTACAAGGTACGTAGATGCCTCCAACCACTCGTTGCTAGATGAACTCATAGATGGATCTTGGTGAAATTTTTTGTTTTCTGCAACGTTCCCCAACAGGCTCGACTCTTGGTTTGACTCTTCTGGTCTTCTCGTCCCGAGGAACGACGGCGACGTGGTCTTGCAACGCTACGCGATGACGACAGGTACGAGTATGTTTCCTTACATAGTCCTGTCCAGCGCCCTATGCCACTGAAAAGGAGCATGTGTCATTTGTCTTCCCTATCATGTAAAAACATGTTTATTTCCCTTAAATTAGAGTGAAAACAGGGTAGATTTTTGGTTAATGTGATATTCTATTTTTGTCAGATGGCTTGAAATTTCTCTAACATTACTTTTAATGTTAATGTCATGTACCATCATATTTATTTCCAAACTGTGGCGTGAGGTTATATTGACAGTTTATGCCATGTTCGGTTCACAAATATATATTGCCAGTCCGTGCCTTTAAGCTTTGTTGGTAGATTCTGTCATTTACAATGCATAAAATCTATTTCTACTTTTAATGTAAACTAGACTTGTACACCGTTTGACATTTTCAGACATTGTGCTTACAAGTGCTTGCTTTCGCTATATTTATTATAGATAGTGTTCTGACAGATTTTATAAAGTATGTCGATAGTTGGACCATGTATCCCTGACTTGATAGACAAGCTCAAAGGTTTACATTCTTCAGAGTGCATAACTGTCACGCTAGGTCCTAACTTCAACTGCTTGCATAACCAACATTCAGTTCAAGGAAGCTTCAAGTCTTACCTTGGAAATTTCTTTTAGCTCTTCCAAAATTCTTCAGATCTAACAGCCTGGATTAATCTAATACAGCACCACGTTAGCGCTTAGCAAAAACCCTCCGGCGGATGTACTCTGCCAAAAAATCGTCCGCCAAGAATATGTATTCCGTCAAAGCGTAATCAGCTCCTTCTCAAACCGATCGAACACCATTGTCGGCTCCTTCCTGTTCTATCTTTCCATGTCCATCGTATCCTCCAAGGTTAGTCGCCGCCGCCAGCATACGGCCGCAGATCAAGGCCACAACTCTTCTCTCCGGCTAAATTAGAGTGAAAACAGGGTATATTTTTGGTTAATGTGATATTCTATTTTTGTCAGATGGCTTGAAATTTCTTTAACATTACTTTTAATGTTAATGTCATGTACCATCATATTTATTTCCAAACTATGGCGTGAGGTTATATTGCTAGTTTATGCCATGTTCGGTTCACAAATATATATTGCCAGTCCGTGCCTTTAAGCTTTGTTGGTAGATTCTTTCATTTACAGTGCATAAAATCTATTTCTACTTTTAGTGTAAACTAGACTTGTACACCGTTTGACATTTTCATACATTGTGCTTACAAGTGCTTGCTTTCGCTATATTTATTATAGATAGTGTTCTGACAGATTTTATAAAGTATGTCGATAGTTGGACCATGTATTCTTGACTTGATAGACAAGTTCAAAGGTTTACATTCTTCAGAGTGCATAACTGTCACGCTAGGTCCTAACTTTGACTGCTTGCATAACCAACATTCAGTTCAAGGAAGCTTCAAGTCTTACCTTGGAAATTTCTTTTACCTCTTTCAAAATTCTTCAGATCTAACAGCCTGGATTAATCTAATACAGCACCACGTTAACGCTTAGCAAAAACCCTCCGGCGGATGTACTCTGCCAAAAAATCGTCCGCCAAGAATATGTGTTCCGTCAAAGCGTAATCAGCTCCTTCTCAAACCGATCGAACACCATTGCCGGCTCCTTCCTGTTCTATCTTTCCATGCCCATCGTATCCTCCAAGGTTAGATCGCCGCCGCCAGCATACGGCCGCAGATCAAGGCCACAACTCTTCTCTCCGGCTACCCTCGACGCCAACCCACACGCACATCCGCCGGCCCGACGACAACAAGGACGAAGTCCGGCATGCAGCGCACCAGCACAGGAAGGCCTCCTTCGCTAGCGCGCCCGCCCAGTGCGGCCTCCCTCGCCGGAGCCCCCGCCTAGCGCGGCCTACTGTGCTGTCTGCATCACGCCCATCGCCGCCTCCCACGTCGGCGCCCCTGCCCAGCCGCTGCAGCCTCCATGGAGTCGCCGCTGCCACCGTCTTCATATTAACAGCTACTCTAGGGGGAATGACCGCATCATGCTCAACGCCGCCTCCATCGCCAGCACCGCTGCCCAGCCGCTGCAGCCTCCATCGTACTACTCTGGACTTGCCGCCGTTGCCATCGTCTTCCCAAGTTGTGCTTCTTGATTACAGCGGTTCAAGGTGGTTGCAGTGGCCGTGCGGTGAAGGAGAGGGGAGATCGAGGCACCGGAGAGGTGGAAGGGGATCCCAGGTGGAAGAAGGTGGTGGCCACACATCAGCTATCGTCCTCCCCATGCCATCACGCCAATGTTCTGTTGGTGCTGATCCCGCACCACGGTGCACACAGTGTGTTTGAGGTAATGCCTGCTAGCACATACAGTAAATGTATCTCTCTTCTTATTTTATGATAATAGATCCTAAATTAATCTTTGATTACCACTGTCGCTAGGGCCTAGGGGACTCAGATTTTCATGCATGAAATGTTTTGTTTTTAGGAATGTAGACTCTAAAATGGAGCAGACCACCCGCCCGCCAGATCTGCATAACTTACCGATGGCCCGTCTTGAGCCCCGGCCCAGGCGGCCCTCCTCTGCTGTGATGCGGTCTTCACGCTCACTGACGTTAGTTTAATTAAGAGTCTGTTTCGGTGTGTTTGAAGTGCATGGTAAGATGATGTGCACAAATAGCATTAGAAGAGTGGGCATATCCACTTGTTGGTATTTTTTCCTTCATAAAGTGGTGGTGGTGCTAATTAACTATGGCCCTTAGTTTCATTCAAGGTCTTTAGGTGCACTGCATGTATACTTCCGTGAACAGCAAAAAGCAAAGAAAATTTGACTTTTTGTTCATCTGCGTGCACTTCCTTTGCATATATGCTGATCAAAGCTTAACATCAAAATGACAAGAGTATAATCCACATCCACATTGTGTATAGTAATTTTTGGTGCCAACTAATGCTATATATAATTTCGCAAATGTGTATGCTACACCCATAGTAACAAATCACATCTCGATATCAGGGACAATACAAAAGGCTGGATATGATATTGGCTCCATTTGTACCATGCGATCTTCTACTATCATATTTGGTTTATTTGATTTCCTTCAGTTCAGACTCATCTTCTGCTACTTTAGTCCTTTGTACTAAACCTGATAAGAGCTGCAAGAACAAACTCATAAATGGTTGTTCGACTTCGTACATATTAGAACAGAGTTGAATGTATAGGCCATAGATGTATTCTTATTCTTGATGGATTGACTGTAAAGCTATCAGATTTATTCTGTATAAAACTCGGGCCTACCAGTTTCAAAAGATGAAGAATATAACCCACCAAATTATTTGCTTATTCCTGTATTTTGCTCAAGCTATCTTAATTTCTTCCTTTGATGCTCGCTAACTATCAAGGTGTGTGTTAATATAGCAATGTAGATGTGCTATTTTGGCTATATTATACTAACCTCATTAGTTTCATGTGCCTTCTGTTTATCATATTAGTTAGAATTACTATATCATGACGGGATCCTTTTTCTCCATGCACGGAAAGTACTTAACTTCCTCTTTGCAGAATTGACATGCTACGTATTACATGCAACAGGAGATTTATTTCTCAAGGTTATACGTGCGTTGCACGTGCACACTTACTAGTATTAAGAAAAGGCGCGACCAATCTGTGGTTGAATGGTTAGGACAGTACTATTTCTGGCCCATTAGAATTTAAGTCCTAAACTTGATATTGATACTTGCATTTTTCTAGATTTACTTCAGATCTTTCAATGATGTGCAGTGGGAAGAGATGTTCCTGTCGACTACAAATGCGTTTATGATGACGTCACCAATTCTAAAATGATGTGTTGGCTCAGTCTCTTATAGGTGCTTGTAGGGATAGGTATGCGTTTGTCTATTTATAGGGATGTATGAGCGTTTGTGTTTATACCGTGTTAAAAAAATAGTAAGAAAAGGCAAAAGAATAGTTTCTAAGTTCAACTACATCATTTTTTCTCTATAAACATAGTCATAAGATATACTTAAAAACTTTCTTGTAGAATTCAGTTCTAGTACTAATCAATCTATTTCCCATAATAAGAATCAAATTTGGTATGGTCCCTGCCAAAAAATAATCTAATGTGGGAGTTTTGTGTTACCAGCGAGGCATGACCGCCTGAGCGTGCTTATGGCCACTTGCTAGTTCTAGGGGAAAAGTGCACTCGCCGCGCTCTGTCGCAATTTGACAGGCACACAACGCAGATGCTGCGGAAGTCCGGCACCCAGCGCCGGCAGCCGGCGCTGTGGCGGCGGTGCCGTAGCCTCCGCCAAATCAAGCAGGTCCACACACTCCTGGTCCTCCGGGGCTTCCTCTCGGACCCCTCCGCGCTCCGCGAGCTCCTCTTCGCGTCCGCCGTCGCCGTGCGCGGCGCCATCGCCCACGCCTACCACGTGTTCGAGCAAATCCCGCACCCGGACCTCTTCATGTACAACACCCTCATCCGCGGCGCCGCGCACACCTCCGCGCCCCGGGACGCCGTCTCCCTTTACGCGCGCATGGCGCGGCTCAGCAGCTGCGGCGGCGTGAGGCCCGACAAGATCACCTTCCCGTTCGTGCTCCGGGCGTGCACCGCCATGGGCGCGGGTGGCACCGGGGCGCAGGTGCACGGCCACGTCGTGAAGGCTGGACTGGAGTCCGACGCGTTCATCAAGAACGCGCTCATCGGCATGCACGCGAGCTGCGGAGAGCTGGGTGTTGCAGATGCTCTGTTTGACTGCAGGGCGCGTGAGGACGCCGTGGCATGGTCGGCGATGATCAGCGGCTGTGCAAGGAGAGGGGATATTGGTGCTGCCCGGGATCTGTTCGACGAGTGTCCTGTGAAGGACCTTGTGTCCTGGAACGTGATGATCACCGCATATGCCAAGCGGGGGGAGATGGCCCCAGCAAGAGAGCTGTTCGACCGGGCACCTGAGCGTGATGTTGTGTGCTGGAACGCCATGATTTCTGGGTATGTGAGATGTGGCTCGCACAAGCATGCCATGGACCTGTTTGAGCAGATGCAGCGCACGGGCAAAAAGCCAGATGTTATCACAATGCTGAGCTTACTGTCAGCCTGTGCCGACTCCGGTGATTTAGATGTCGGCCGAAGGTTGCATTCCTCTCTTTCAGAGAAGTTCTCAGGAACTGGTTTTACTGTCATCCTCGGCAATGCGCTGATTCACATGTACGCGAAATGCGGGAGCATGAAGAGTGCACTGGAGGTGTTTTGGGTGATGCGAGATAAGGATGTCTCAACTTGGAACTCAATCATAGGAGGTTTGGCATTGCATGGTCATGCCCTGGAGTCTGTTGACGTGTTCAAGAAAATGCTGAAAGAGAAAGTCCGGCCTGATGAGATCACCTTCGTCGCTGTCCTTATCGCATGCAGCCACGGCGGTATGGTTGACAAGGGACGTGAGTACTTCAATTTGATGCAACAGCAGTACAGGATTGAGCCCAATGTCAAGCACTACGGTTGCATGGTTGACATGCTGGGTCGCGCGGGGCTTCTGAAGGAAGCATTTGAGTTCATTGACACCATGAAGGTGGAGCCTAATTCTGTCATCTGGAGGACGCTTCTTGGGGCTTGTAGGGTCCATGGTGAGATTGAACTGGCTGAGCACGCTAACAGACAGCTGCTAAAGGCGAGGAGCGATGACAGTGGGGATTATGTGCTCCTCTCGAACATCTATGCTTCAGCTGGAGAATGGTTGGAGTCGGAGAAGATGAGAAAGTTGATGGATGACAGTGGTGTCAACAAGGAGGCAGGTCGCACGGTTGTAGATGGCAGCACAAAGGATTCAGTGCAGTCTTTCAGAGGGTCGAAATCACATCCTGGACTGAAAGGATTTATTGGTTGAGTAAGTACTTTTGAGCTCCCAGCTTCTGGATTTATTGGTTGAATATAAGTACTTTTGAGCTCCCAGCTTCTGGATCAGAAACTGAACATATAGCACTGATAAAATTGAGATGTGCATCTGATTGCAATACCATCACAATATAAAATCGCCAATAATGCACATGGCACATCAAAAACACATTCCTAAAACTGTGAATTTCTCTCTGTTACTCATCTTATGGCGAGTAATAGAATAAAACAACATAAAACCAAGGCAAAATGTCCAACACAGGACCTCCCCAAGTAAGGTTAGTTATGCGGCACTAGCCTTCTGACTATTTTAGACTGGAGGATTAGGCTCAGGCTCCTTGAGAGACATGCTTTCTTTCTTTCCTTTGCAGGGGCAGAAATATGCTTTCTGAACTACAAATATTGAACCACCCTAAATCTTGTTTCTAACACATCATTTGTTTTGCAGTTTCATTGTACATGGCATTACATAAAAATTAATTACATTGCTAGTCACTTTGAAGCCTGATGAATATATACTGGCAGCTCCATTACCGACACTAACTCAAATATCAAACATAACTCCATTACCGATGTAAAGCACTAAACATTCCTGCAGTTACAGGCAGTTCAACAACAACATACAACTAAGTCCAAAGCAAATGACAAATGATGGTGCACGACAAGTTCTGCCCATCCCAAAGATGTTGGAAATTATAAAAAACAGCAATATCCCCCACATAGATTCCTTTGCTGTCTTTGCCATGTAGTCAGGTCCCTGAGTGGAGAGAGTCATGAACCAAAACATGCTATGAGATTAATGGCCAGAGAATATGAACTACCCATAAAGGACAGTTGTGCCAAGCAACATCAACTTTCCTTGTCTAGTTCAAGTTCTGAAAATATGAGGGCTATGAAGGAAAACAACTCATCAATTGAAACTTCATTTTTGGCAGTTTGGCATGTACATGATAGAAACAGACTGGGCATAGTTTCCTACAGGGAGCAATGGTAGGACGGCTGAAATTATGTAATACATGTCGGGAACATATATTTTAATTTCTAATAATGCATCCTCGTTCACTATACTTAAAAAGAAAATTAAGCCTTAAAAGAGTTTGAGAGCATTGGTAGTGCATCGATCATAATGACACAGGTTCTTAAATGTTCAGAGAAATTTGGAAACGATTGCCCTTACACTTGATAATCTCTGTCAATACCATGCAATCCATAATGTTTTTGGACCAGGCACTAGTTTTTCTTTTTCTTTTATTGACAGAGAGGATCCATGCACTAGTTGATCAACTAAAGATTCATTGACCTTGCAGGAAATATGCAATGTAGATTGTAAGAATACAATAATCTTAGTGAGATCAAACATATACTTAAACCAGACCAAATTTATCTAACTAAGCATATATATACCTGAGAGGATACTCAAACCAAGTGACGCCTAGCAGGTACAATGCATTTCCCGCTTCCCTGGCCATCATCTCTTTTAGCCAAACCAGCATCCTCTCTCTTGCCCAAACCAGCACCCTCTCTCTTGCCCAAACCAGCAGGCATTCTTGCACCATCCGATTTTGCCAGACTAGGAGGTTCATCAGGGCACTGAAGGAGAATAATAACACCTCAGTAACATTACTAACAAGTACGAACCGCACAAGATATAAACATTACCTTGTATATACACCTTATCCTAGCCTCCTCATCCGCCAGCCTATCCTCCTCATTCTTGATGTATGCAGGTACCCCTAGACCGACGCCACCGCACCATGTTTTGTGCGGGCGAGAGTGGCGACCTTCGTATTGATCAGCATTGACAGGGTGCTTCAAATCAACATTTCCGTAAGTTGTACAACCATAGCATTGGCCTTAGGCAAAAAAACAAAACATGTGTAGACAGTCACTACATATGTCTGGGCATGAACTAGCTTATAGATATTAAAACTACAGTAAAACTCAAGGACAATGGACGAGATGAAGGGAAACATGACACTAGGGGCAACCAAATGACGTCTACCACATAAATGTGACCCAGAATTGTATGAGCAGAACTTAATGTAAGGCGGAACAAATTACCATTGTCATTACGTTTCACCATACAGAAACAATTGAGCACATATTCTACATTTTCGCGCTTTATTCGTGCGACCTCAGCAAAGAATAGATTGTTGCTTCCACCGTGAGAACCGTCAGCTCCTTTAGTTTTTGTAGTCCTTTAGTTTTTGTAGTAAAATTGAGATTATGGAGGAACGTCGTACCCAACCTGGGCGACGGCTGCGTGTTAAATAACCAGGTCGCGACCTCCTGGTGAAGCGTACAAGTTTGTTCAGATTACATTCTTGGAGAGAAAGAGATAAGGGAGTTACAACCATATGAGAAGATTCTAATCTATCTAGTTGGACTCCTGCGCAATGCTTATCTCCAGAACGTGCTGAACTCTGTCACGTGAGGATGGAACAATGTTACGTTCAACACCCTCCCATAATCACAACTTGGTCAAGTTGAGATTACGCTTAAACTCTTCAAAGTTTCGTATGGGCAAAGCTTTGGTGAAACCATCAGCAACCTGATCACGAGAATGAATGAAACGAAAATTTCCAGCTGTTTGCTTGCAACTCGTTCTCTGACAAAGTGGAAATCAATCTCAATGTGTTTTGTCCTTGCATGAAAAACAGGGTTAGCAGATAAATAGGTAGCACCAAGGTTATCGCACCATAAACATGGGGCTTGAGTGACCTTTACACCAAGCTCTCGCAACATGGACTGGACCCAAATAATCTCAGCTGTGGCATTGGCCAAAGCTTTGTACTCAGCCTCAGTACTTGATCTTGATACAGTGGCTTGTTTCTTTGCACACCATGATACTAGATTTGGACCAAGAAATACTGCAAAACCATCAGTGGATCGTCTGTCATCTAAGCATCCTGCCCAATCTGAATCAGAGCACTAACAAGTGTAGATGAGGACTTGTGGAATGTGAGACCAAGATTGACTGTATCTTTTACATATCTCACTATGCGTTTTGCAGCAGTCCAATGAGTTGTAGTGGGTGCATGAAGAAACTGACAAACCTTATTTACTGCAAATGAGAGATCAGGTCTTGTCAAGGTCAAATACTGAAGTGCACCTACCAGACTCCTGTACCTAGTACTGTCATCTTGACCCAAGGGCTCTCCTTCTGTAAGTGACAATTTTTCTATGCTGGACAATGGAGTTGATGAAGATTTACACCCCTGTAGCCCAGCTCTTCTCACCAGATCAGTAGCATATTTTTCCTGAGATAAATGAAGACTGTTCCCTTGTTTCTTAACTTCAATCCCTAGGAAAAAATGCAAGTCACCTAGATCCTTGAGAGCAAACTCAACATTTAAATCCTTCAACAGTCCTGATATAGCCTCATCAGATGAGCTTGTGACAATAATATCATCAACGTATATAAGAACAAATACGGATGTTTTCAGCTTATTGTAAATAAACAAGGATGTGTCAGACTTAGAAGGAACAAAGCCAAGAGTTTGTAACTTGTGACTTAGCCTGGAGTACCACGCCCTGGGGCTTGTTTGAGTCCATATAGCGCTTTATCAAGCTTGCACACGTGGAACGGTTTGTTTTTGTTTTCAAAACCAGGAGGTTGTTTCATATATACTTCCTCTTCCAGAACACCATGAAGAAACGCATTCTTGACATCTAGCTGGCGAAGGCTCCATCCCTTGGAAACAGCAATGGAGAGCACAAGACGAATAGTTGCAGCTTTAACAACTGGACTAAAGGTATCCTCATAGTCTATACCATACCGTTGTTTGAAACCCTTTGCAACTAGTCTGGCTTTGTAGCGATCAATGGTTCCATCAGCCTTCTTTTTGATTCTAAAGACCCACTTGCAATCAATCAAATTTTTACCATGCCGTGGGGGAATCAGATGCCACGTTTTATTTTTGAGGAGTGCCATGTGTTCTTCTTCCATGGCTGCCTTCCAATTGTTGTCGCTAAGTGCCTCGCTAAGAGTACTTGGTTCATCTGTGGAGCACATTAGACTGAACTTTGTCAACTGTTTGTAATTAATTTGCTTTATTACCCCTTTTTGAAGACGTGTCCGTGGGGCAGCAACAGGTGTTGGTGCAGAAGATCCTGATGCTGCAGCGTCAGGGGCAGCAGAATCCGAGGAGGATCCTGTGGCATTCCCCGCCTCGCTGCCAACCAAGCCAGTCGGATCCTCTGTACCGACACGGGCTGGAGATGGGGAAGATGCGGTGGAATCAGGCACAGACAATTCAGAGCTGCGGGAGACAGCCGACGCGACATCATCAGATCGCACGCCAGCGGATGGGGCCGGGTTGACCCTGGAAGGCGCGCCAATGGACGGGGCCGAATCTGCATCGGGAGACACGCCTGCCTCCCCGCCAGTCGGCTGGCGGCGCACGTAGTGGCGGGGCCCATCAGTGGCCCAGCGAGTCTCGGGCCGCCGCGCGGAGGCGTCCGAGTGGTGGAGGCGGGGTTGATCACCCGGGCCCGTCGTAATGCGTCGGGTGGCAGATGCTGGCCCGCCGCGGAGTTGGCTGTCGGGCGACGCGGAATTCCGTGCAGCGCTGCTCCCATGCAACTCCGATCCCGAGGAAGATCGGCTGGCAGGCTGCAGTGGAACAGATCCCGAGGAAGATCTGTCCCCCAGCCCTGGACACATGAAATATGGCGTATTTTGCATATTTTCTTTGCCATGTTGGATGGGTTGTGCACCATTTTCTGCGCTGTTTTCATCTGCATCATCATAGAGCTCATGCACTTGGTTATAAACATTAGTCAATATTGGACCACCACAATCATTATCCCCATGAGAAATACCGGTAAGACTAGATGGTAGAAGAAGAATTTCTTTACGAAGGAGTTGTTGGGTAACGTTGCAGAAAATAAAAATTTTCCTACTCGTTTCACCAAGATCATCTAGGAGTTCATCTAGCAACGAGTGAATAGATGCATCTACATACCTTGTAGATCGCGAGCGGAAGCGTTCAAAGAACGGGGATGATGTAGTCGAACACGACGTGATTCGGATCACCGGAGATCCTAGCACCGAACGGACGGCACCTCCGCGTTCAACACACGTACGGAACAGCCACGTCTCCTCCTTCTTGATCCAGCAAGGGAGGGAGGAGAGGTTGAGGGAGATGGCACCAGCAGCAGCACGACGGCGTGGTGTTGATGGAGCTGCAGTACTCCGGCAGAGCTTCGCTAAGCAATAAGGAGGTGGAGGAGGTGTTGGGGAGGGAGAAGGAGGCAACCAAAGGCCAAGGACTCAAGGTATGAAGTCCCTCCTCTCCCCCACTATATATAGGGGTGCCAAGGGGGGGTGGCCGGCCCTAGGAGATCCAATCTCCTAGGGGGTGCGGCGGCCAAGGGGGGTTTCCCTCCCCTCCAAGGCACCTAGGAGGTGCCTTACCCTCCTAGGACTCTTTCCCCCTTAAACCCTAGGCGCATGGGCCTATGTGGGGCTGGTGCCCTTGGCCCAAGCAGGCCAAGGCGCACCCCCTACAGCCCATGTGGCCCCCGGGGATGGGTGGCCCCACCCGGTGGGCCCCCGGGACCCCTCCGGTGGTCCCGGTACAATACCGATAACCCCGAAACTTGTCCCGATGCCCGAAACAGGACTTCCCATATATAAATCTTTACCTCCGGACCATTCCGGAACTCCTCGTGACGTCCGGGATCTCATCCGGGACTCCGAACAACATTCGGGTTACTGCATATACATATCCCTACAACCCTAGCGTAACTGAACCTTAAGTGTGTAGACCCTACGGGTTCGGGAGACATGTAGACATGACCGAGATCACTCTCCGGTCAATAACCAACAGCGGGATCTGGATACCCATGTTGGCTCCCACATGCTCCACGATGATCTCATCGGATGAACCACGATGTCGAGGATTTAATCAACCCCGTATGCAATTCCCTTTGCCAATCGATATGTTACTTGCCCGAGATTCGATCGTCGGTATCCCAATACCTCATTCAATCTTGTTACCGGCAAGTCACTTTACTCGTACCGTAATGCATGATCCCGTGACCAAACACTTGGTCACTTTGAGCTCATTATGATGATGCATTACTGAGTGGGCCCAGTGATATCTCTCCGTCATACGGAGTGACAAATCCCAGTCTCGATCCATATAAAACAATAGATACTTTCGGAGATACCTGTAGTGTACCTTTATAGTCACCCAGTTACGTTGTGACGTTTGATACACCCAAAGCACTCATACGGTATCCAGGAGTTATACGATCTCATGGTCGAAGGAAGAGATACTTTGACATTGCAAAAACTCTAGCAAACGAACTATACGATCTTGTGCTATGTTTAGGATTGGGTCTTGTCCATCACATCATTATCCTAATGATGTGATCCCGTTATCAATGACATCCAATGTCCATAGCCAGGAAACCATGACTATCTATTGATCAACGAGCTAGTCAACTAGAGGCTTACTAGGGACATGTTGGTGTCTGTTATTCACACATGTATTACGATTTCCGGATAACACAATTATAGCATGAATAAAGACAATTATCATGAACAAAGAAATATAATAATAATGCTTTTATTATTGCCTCTAGGGCATATTTCCAACAGTCTCCCACTTGCACTAGAGTCAATAATCTAGTTACATTGTGATGAATCGAACACCCATGGAATTCTGGTGTTGATCATGTTTTGCTCTTGGGAGAGGTTTAGTCAACGGATCTGCTACATTCTGGTCCGTATGTACTTTACAAATCTCTATGTCTCCATCTTGAACATTTTCACGAATGGAGTTGAAGCGACGCTTGATGTGCCTTGTCTTCTTGTGAAACCTGGGCTCCTTGGCAAGTGCAATAGCTCCAGTGTTGTCACAGAAGAGCTTGATCGGCCCCGACGCATTGGGTATGACTCCTAGGTCGGTGATGAACTCCTTCACCCATATTGCTTCATGTGCTGCCTCCGAGGCTGCCATGTACTCCGCTTCACATGTAGATCCCGCCACGACGCTCTGCTTGCAACTGCACCAGCTTACTGCCCCACCATTCAAAATATACACGTATCCGGTTTGTGACTTAGAGTCATCCAGATCTGTGTCGAAGCTAGCGTCGACGTAACCTTTTACGACGAGCTCTTCGTCACCTCCATAAACGAGAAACATTTCCTTAGTCCTTTTCAGGTACTTCAGGATATTCTTGACCGCTGTCCAGTGTTCCTTGCCAGGATTACTTTGGTACCTTCCTACCAAACTTACGGCAAGGTTAACATCAGGTCTGGTACACAGCATGGCATACATAATAGAACCTATGGCTAAGGCATAGGGGATGACGCTCATCTCTTCTATATCTTCTGCCGTGGTCGGACATTGAGCTGAGCTCAATTTCACACCTTGCAAAACAGGCAAGAACCCTTTCTTGGACTGATCCATTTTGAACTTCTTCAAAATCTTATCAAGATATGTGCTTTGTGAAAGACCTATGAGGCGTCTTGATCTATCCCTATAGATCTTGATGCCTAATATATAAGCAGCTTCTCCAAGGTCCTTCATTGAAAAACTCTTATTCAAGTAGGCCTTAATGCCGTCCAAAAGTTCTATATCATTTCCCATCAAAAGTATGTCATCTACATATAGTATGAGAAATGCTATAGAGCTCCCACTCACTTTCTTGTAAACACAGGCTTCTCCATAAGTCTGTGTAAACCCAAACGCTTTGATCATCTCATCAAAACGAATGTTCCAACTCCGAGATGCTTGCACCAGCCCATAAATCGAGCGTTGGAGCTTGCACACCTTGTCAGCATTTTTAGGATCGACAAAACCTTCCGGCTGCATCATATACAATTCTTCCTTAAGGAAACCATTAAGGAATGCCGTTTTGACGTCCATTTGCCAAATTTCATAATCATAAAATGCGGCAATTGCTAACATGATTCGGACGGACTTCAGCTTCGCTACCGGTGAGAAAGTCTCATCGTAGTCAACCCCTTGAACTTGTCGATAACCCTTAGAGACAAGCCGAGCTTTATAGATGGTCACATTACCATCCGCGTCTGTCTTCTTCTTAAAGATCCATTTATTTTCTATGGCTCGCCGTTCTACGGGCAAGTCAGTCAAAGTCCATACTTCGTTTTCATACATGGATCCTATCTCGGATTTCATGGCTTCTAGCCATTTGTCGGAATCCGGACCCGCCATCGCTTCTTCATAGTTCGAAGGTTCACCGTTGTCTAACAACATGATTTCCAAGACAGGGTTGCCGTACCACTCTGGTGCGGAACGTGTCCTCGTGGACCTTCGAATTTCAGTAGGAGCTTGATCAGAAGTATCTTGATCATTATCATTAACTTCCTCTCTAGTCGGTGCAGGCACCTCAGGAACATTTTCTTGAGTTGCGCCATTTTCCGGTTCAAGAGGTAATACTTCATCAAGCTCTACTTTCCTCCCACTTACTTCTTTCGAGAGAAACTCTTTCTCCAGAAAGGACCCATTCTTGGCAACAAAGATCTTGCCTTCGGATCTGAGGTAGAAGATATACCCAACAGTTTCTTTAGGGTATCCTATGAAGACGCATTTTTCCGATTTGGGTTCGAGTTTTTCAGGTTGAAGTTTCCTGACATAAGCATCGCATCCCCAAACTTTTAGAAATGACAGCTTAGGTTTCTTCCCAAACCATAATTCATACGGTGTCGTCTCAACGGATTTCGACGGGGCCCTATTTAAAGTGAATGCGGCAGTCTCTAAAGCATAGCCCCAAAAAGATAGTGGTAAATCGGCAAGAGACATCATAGATCGCACCATATCTAATAGAGTGCGATTACGACGTTCGGACACACCATTACGCTGAGGTGTTCCAGGCGGCGTGAGTTGTGAAACTATTCCACATTTTCTTAAGTGTGTACCAAACTCGTGACTCAAGTATTCTCCTCCACGATCTGATCGTAGAAACTTGATTTTCCTGTCACGTTGATTCTCAACTTCACTCTGAAATTCCTTGAACTTTTCAAAGGTCTCAGACTTGTGTTTCATTAAGTAGACATACCCATATCTACTTAAGTCATCAGTGAGGGTGAGAACATAACGATAGCCACCGCGAGCCTCAACACTCATTGGACCACACACATCAGTATGTATGATTTCCAACAAGTTGGTTGCTCTCTCCATTGTTCCTGAGAATGGAGTCTTGGTCATTTTACCCATGAGGCATGGTTCGCACGTGTCAAATGATTCGTAATCAAGAGACTCTAAAAGTCCATCAGCATGGAGCTTCTTCATGCGTTTGACACCTATGTGACCGAGGCGGCAGTGCCACAAGTATGTGGGACTATCACTATCAATCTTACATCTTTTGGTACTTACACTATGAATATGTGTAGCATTACGCTCGAGATTCATAAAGAATAAACCATTCACCATCGGAGCATGACCATAAAACATATCTCTCATATAAATAGAACAACCATTATTCTCGGATTTAAATGAGTAGCCATCTCGAATTAAACGAGATCCTGATACAATGTTCATGCTCAAACTTGGCACAAAATAACAATTATTGAGGTTCAAAACTAATCCCGTAGGTAAATGTAGAGGTAGCGTGCCGACGGCTATCACATCGACCTTGGAACCATTCCCGACGCGCATCGTCACCTTGTCCTTCGCCAGTCTCCGTTTATTCCGCAGCTCCTGTTGTGTGTTACAAATATGAGCAACGGCACCGGTATCAAATACCCAGGAGTTACTACGATTACTGGTAAGGTACACATCAATTACATGTATATCAAATATACCTTTGGTTTTGCCGGCCTTCTTGTCCGCTAAGTATTTGGGGCAGTTCCGCTTCCAGTGACCACTTTCTTGCAATAAAAACACTCAGTCTCGGGCTTGGGTCCATTCTTTGGCTTCTTCCCGACAGCTTGCTTGCTGGGCGCGGCAACTACCTTGCCGTCCTTCTTGAAGTTCTTTTTACCCTTGCCCTTCTTGAACTTAGTGGTTTTATTGACCATCAACACTTGATGTTCCTTTCTGACTTCTACCTCTGCTGATTTCAGCATAGCAAATACTTCAGGAATGGTCTTTTCCATCCCCTGCATATTGAAGTTCATCACAAAGCTCTTGTAGCTCGGTGGAAGCGACTGGAGGATTCTGTCAATGACCGCATCATCCGGGAGATTAACTCCCAGCTGAGTCAAGCGGTTATGTAACCCAGACATAGTGAGTATGTGCTCACTGACAGAACTATTTTCCTCCATCTTACAGCTGAAGAATTTGTCAGAGACTTCATATCTCTCGACCCGGGCATGAGCTTGGAAAACCATTTTCAGCTCTTCGAACATCTCATATGCTCCATGTCTCTCAAAACGCTTTTGGAGCCCCGGCTCTAGGCTGTAAAGCATGCCGCACTGAACGAGGGAGTAGTCATCGGAACGTGCCTGCCAAGCGTTCATAACGTCTTGTTCCGCAGGGAGAACGGGTGCGTCACCAAGTGGTGCTTGTAGGACATAATCTTTCTTGGCAGCTATGAGGATGATCCTCAGGTTCCGGACCCAGTCCGTATAGTTGCTGCCATCGTCTTTCAGCTTGGTTTTCTCTAGGAACGCGTTGAAGTTGAGGACTACGTTGGCCATTTGATCTACAAGACATATTGTAAAAATTTAGACTAAGTTCATGATAATTAAGTTCATCTAATCAAATTATAATGAACTCCCACACGATCCGAGTCGACTAGGCCGTGTCCGATCATCACGTGAGACGGACTAGTCATCGTCGGTGAACATTCTCATGTAGATCGTATCTTCCATACGACTCGTGTTCGACCTTTCGGTCTCCATGTTCCGAGGCCATGTCTGTACATGCTAGGCTCGTCAAGTTAACCCTAAGTGTTTTCGCTGTGTAAAACTGTCTTACACCCGTTGTATGTGAACGTAAGAATCTATCACACCCGATCATCACGTGGTGCTTCGAAACGACGAACTGTAGCAACGGTGCACAGTTAGGGGAGAACACTTCTTGAAATTTTGTAAGGGATCATCTTATTTACTACCGTCGTTCTAAGTAAACAAGATGCATAAAACATAATAAACATCACATGCAATTATATAAAGTAGTGACATGATATGGCCAATATCATATAGCTCCTTTGATCTTCATCTTCGGGGCTCCATGATCATCTTGTCACCGGCATGACACCATGATCTCCATCATCATGATCTCCATCATCGTGTCTTCATGAAGTTGTCACGCCAACGACTACTTCTACTTCTATGACTAACGCGTTTAGTAATAAAGTAAAGTAGTTTACATGGCGTTCTTTAATGACACGCAGGTCATACAAAAAATAAAGACAACTCCTATGGCTCCTGCCGGTTGTCATACTCATCGACATGCAAGTCGTGATTCCTATTACAATAGCATGAACATCTCATACATGACATGTAGATCATTCATCATTCATCACAACTTTGGCCATATCATATCACAAAGCACTTGCTGCAAAAACAAGTTAGACGTCCTCTAATTGTTGTTTGCAAGTTTTACGTGGCTGAAGTAGGGTTCTAGCAAGAACGTTTTCTTACCTACGTGAAACCACAACGTGATTTGTCAACTTCTATTTACCCTTCATAAGGACCCTTTTCATCGAATCCGCTTCAACTAAAGTAGGAGAGACAGACACCCGCCAGCCACCTTATGCAACTTGTGCATGTTAGTCGGTGGAACCGGTCTCACGTAAGCGTACGTGTAAGGTTGGTCCGGGCCGCTTCATCCCACAATACCGCTGAAGCAAGATAAGACTAGTAGCGGCAAGAAAGTTGACAAATCTACGCCCACAACCAATTGTGTTCTACTCGTGCAAGAAGAACTACGCATAGACCTAGCTCATGATGCCACTGTTGGGTAACGTTGCAGAAAATAAAAATTTTCCTACTCGTTTCACCAAGATCATCTAGGAGTTCATCTAGCAACAAGTGAATAGATGCATCTACATACCTTGTAGATCGCGAGCGGAAGCGTTCAAAGAACGGGGATGATGTAGTCGAACACGACGTGATTCGAATCACCGGAGATCCTAGCACCGAACGGACGGCACCTCCGCGTTCAACACACGTACGGAACAGCCACGTCTCCTCCTTCTTGATCCAGCAAGGGAGGGAGGAGAGGTTGAGGGAGATGGCACCAGCAGCAGCACGACGGTGTGGTGTTGATGGAGCTGCAGTACTCCGGCAGAGCTTCGCTAAGCAATAAGGAGGTGGAGGAGGTGTTGGGGAGGGAGAAGGAGGCAACCAAAGGCCAAGGACTCAAGGTATGAAGTCCCTCCTCTCCCCCACTATATTATAGGGGTGCCAAGGGGGGGTGGCCGGCCCTAGGAGATCCAATCTCCTAGGGGGTGCGGCGGCCAAGGGGGGTTTCCCTCCCCCCCAAGGCACCTAGGAGGTGCCTTACCCTCCTAGGACTCTTTCCCCCTTAAACCCTAGGCGCATGGGCCTATGTGGGGCTGGTGCCCTTGGCCCAAGCAGGCCAAGGCGCACCCCCTACAGCCCATGTGGCCCCCGGGGATGGGTGGCCCCACCCGGTGGGCCCCCGGGACCCCTCCGGTGGTCCCGGTACAATACCGATAACCCCGAAACTTGTCCCGATGCCCGAAACAGGACTTCCCATATATAAATCTTTACCTCCGGACCATTCCGGAACTCCTCGTGACGTTCGGGATCTCATCCGGGACTCCGAACAACATTCGGGTTACTGCATATACATATCCCTACAACCCTAGCGTAACTGAACCTTAAGTGTGTAGACCCTACGGGTTCGGGAGACATGTAGACATGACCGAGATCACTCTCCGGTCAATAACCAACAGCGGGATCTGGATACCCATGTTGGCTCCCACATGCTCCACGATGATCTCATCGGATGAACCACGATGTCGAGGATTTAATCAACCCCGTATGCAATTCCCTTTGTCAATCGATATGTTACTTGCCCGAGATTCGATCGTCGGTATCCCAATACCTTGTTCAATCTTGTTACCGGCAAGTCACTTTACTCGTACCGTAATGCATGATCCCGTGACCAAACACTTGGTCACTTTGAGCTCATTATGATGATGCATTACTGAGTGGGCCCAGTGATATCTCTCCGTCATACGGAGTGACAAATCCCAGTCTCGATCCATATAAAACAATAGATACTTTCGGAGATACTTGTAGTGCACCTTTATAGTCACCCAGTTACGTTGTGACGTTTGATACACCCAAAGCACTCATACGGTATCCAGGAGTTATACGATCTCATGGTCAAAGGAAGAGATACTTTGACATTGCAAAAACTCTAGCAAACGAACTATACGATCTTGTGCTATGTTTAGGATTGGGTCTTGTCCATCACATCATTATCCTAATGATGTGATCCCGTTATCAATGACATCCAATGTCCATAGCCAGGAAACCATGACTATCTATTGATCAACGAGCTAGTCAACTAGAGGCTTACTAGGGACATGTTGATGTCTGTTATTCACACATGTATTACGATTTCCGGATAACACAATTATAGCATGAATAAAGACAATTATCATGAACAAAGAAATATAATAATAATGCTTTTATTATTGCCTCTAGGGCATATTTCCAACAGGAGTGCACCGGCATTTGGATGGAGTTCAGAGAAAGGGAATTTGGTCTCATCGAAAACGACGTCGCGAGAAATATAAACGCGACCAGTGGAGATATCAAGACACTTGACACCCTTGTGTTGGGCGCTATAGCCAAGAAAAGCGCATTGCTTAGAGCGAAACATGAGCTTGCGAGCATTGTATGGACGGAGATTGGGCCAGCAAGCGCAACCAAACACACGAAGGGTTGTGTAGTCGAGTTTTGTGTGAAGAAGACGCTCAATAGGAGTTTCATAGTTAATGACACGGCTAGGGAGCATATTTATGATATGTACTGCAGCAAGAAAGGCCTTGTCCCAGAATTTTAAGGGCATGGAGGCGCCGGCTAGGAGAGCTAGGCCGATTTCAACGATGTGTCTGTGTTTGCGTTCAGCAGACCCATTCTGTTGATGGGCGTGAGGACATGACACGTGATGGGATATGCCAATTTTCTGAAAGAACGAGTTTAACTTCTCGTACTCCCCTCCCCAATCAGATTGGAGAGCTAAAATTTTGCAATCAAATTGGCGCTCAACAAGAGCTTGGAAATTCAGAAAAACTTGAAACACATCCGATCTTTTCTTAAGGAGATATATCCATGAAAACTTGCTATAGTCATCTATGAAACTCACATAATACGTGTGTCTACCAACAGAGGAGGGGGCAGGCCCCCACACATCAGAGAAAACAAGTTGTAGAGGCTTGGTAGAAACACTGATGGAAATTGGATAAGGTAATTGATGGCTTTTAGCCCTTTGACAAGAATCACAAATTGTCTCAAAATCACGCTCTCCAACATACGGGAGCTTATTTTTCTTAAGTAATCTCTCAACTAAGGAAAAAGATGCATGTCCTAAACGATCGTGCCATTGTGTTGAAGACACTTTGGTGGCACTAAAAACTTGTTTATTTAATCTTCGGATCTCCGGAATCAAAGGGTAAAGCCCACGAACGCATCTACCTCGATATAGCACCTTCTTCGTTGCCTGATCCTTGATCAAAAAGAAGTAAGGGTGAAACTCAAGAAAGACATGATTGTCAATGGCAATGCGATGAACGGAAAGAAGGCTTTTTGAAGCACTAGGGACATGCAAAATTTTCCTAAGGTGAATTTTCCGATGAGGGGTTTTAATAATTGAGTGACCAACATGACTAATTTTCATACCTTCTCCACTTGCTGTGTGGATGTGATCTTTGCCACGGTATTTGTCGCGCATGGTCACCTTCTCCAGCTCACCGGTGATGTGGTTTGTGGCGCCGCTATCGACGTACCAGTTGGTGTCGATGCCGTAGGAGCCATCAGCAGCTGCAGCCACCTTCTCATCTTGGGAGGAATCTTCTTCATCTTCTTCAAAACGGCACCAACAATCTTTCGCCGAGTGTCCCGGCTTGCCACATATTTGGCACCTGACTGCATCAGGGCGTGATCGATTGTTGGAGGAGTTGTTCCGCCGGCCTCGATTGTTGGAGGAGAAAGGCCGGCCGCCGCGTGTGTTGTTGGCGCCGCTGTTGTTGCTGTTGCCGTTCCCGTTGCCCCGGCCCTTGCCGTTCCGAGGTGGACCGCGGTAGCGGGAGCCTCCGCCCCGGCCGCGAGTGGCAACGTTTGCCGACGACTTGAAGCCGCCTGCCGCGCCCGCTCCCTGGAAAAGAGCCATCCGCTGGTCGAAGTTGCTCATCTGCCCGAACAGCTCGTCGAGGGTGACCGGAGTGGTGCGCGCGTCAAGGGCGGACACCAATGGCTGGTACTCCATGTCAAGCCCGTTGAGGATATAAGAGATTAAGTCATCATCATCCCTCAACGGCTTGCCAGCCGCAGCGAGCTCGTCGGCGAGTCCCCGCATATACGCGAAGAAGGTGGCCACCGATTGCGTTCCTTTCTGCGCATTGGAGAGGGCGGCGCGGATGTTGTTGACGCGGGACAGCGACGTCGACGAGAACATGCTCGCCAGCGCCGTCCAGAGTTCGCGTGCATGCGTGATGGAGGTGACCTGCACTAGCACCTCTTTGGATAGGTTACTCAGAAGATAACCGAGTACCTGCTGATCCTCTCGGAACCAGACGGCATGGAGCGGGTTGGGGATGGTTTCCTCCTTTCCATCCTTGTCCTTGCTGACGATGAGCTCGGCCGGCTCCGCCATGCTTCCATCAACGTACCCGAAAACTCCAGCCCCTCTCAGCTGCGGCGTGATCTGAGTGCGCCAAAGGACGTAGTTGGTGCGGGTAAGGCGCTCGGGGATCTGGCCGGAGAGGGGAGAGGAGGAGGCGGCGGATGAGGCCATGACCGGAAGCTGCGGTGGAAGGAGGAAGGCTAGATGGGAAGAGTTAGGCTCTGTATACCATATGGAGGAACATCGTACCCAACCTGGGCGACGGCTGCGTGTTAAATAACCAGGTCGCGACCTCTGGTGAAGCGTACAAGTTTGTTCAGATTACATTCTTGGAGAGAAAGAGATAAGGGAGTTACAACCATATGAGACTAATCTATCTAGTTGGCCTCCGCGCAATGCTTATCTCCAGAACGTGCCGAACTTGTCACGTGAGGATGGAACAATGTTACGTTCAACAGAGATGACAGTACATTTTAAGGCAGCCAGTCTCCCCCATATAAAATTCTTGGAAGGTCACAAGATCATCAAGTTCATATGCAAGATCCTAAAAAGCAGGCATGGACTGTATCAGCAATTAGTACATGAATACAAGACAATTAAGACAACCCTGGTAACAGGACAAGGGTTGAAGGCGGGAGGAGGTGCAGAGAGCAAACCCCCGAAAGACAGTGATCTTCACTGTACTTGTCCAGTAAAGCTTGAACCAATAGGTTGATATTCTCACATTTTGGATGGCTTCTGGAAGACATCCTTCTTGTGCCATCAGGCCAGTAAAGAGCATGCCGTACCTCTTTTTCCGCTTGCAGAAGCCCATCTGTGCACCTAGTTCAGGTCAGAGCATTCTATATGTCAGTAGATTGTAATTTCTGCTATCTTGGAAATCCATGACAAAGTTGAGAAAAATCACATTATTGGAGAGCGCAGGTCATCGAGATGGCTATCGAAAGCATTCTCGGCTTCCTGCAAGCTCTGGAATGGCCCGCTCAGGCGCGGATACGTGTGGAAAGAACCTCCACGATCTGTTCTGATGAGAAACTGTATAGGCCAACCAGGAAAAAGCCAAGCCAAAACAGGTGGAGACGAGTGGCTTGGCATTGGCGGCACGTCATGAGTTACCGCCTCTGCCCGCGTGGAGGAAGAGGATGTGTTGGTGTCCTTCGGCATCATACCTGAAGTGGAACACATGTCACAAGGTTAGTAGACAACAGATAATCTTTGCTCTTTGGAGATGAATAATCCAATATTATCGTGGATATAAACTAGAAATAAGGGAACAAGAGGCACATACCGTCGATGTCGAGGCGACCAGGGTGTGGGAAACCCGGGTTTTCTCCTGGAAACGTGACATTTGAGGGTCAGGAACAGACGTTTTTCCAGATGCCGCATGCTCCCGTCTGAAGTGGAACACAAGCTCGATGAGTTGAAGAACAACTTACTTATCAAGTTATCAACTAACCAACAATGTACTGCATATGGCATCCAGCATATATAGCAGAGTGTCAGGCACGAGTAGTAGAAATCTAGTGGTGGATCATGATTAAGATGTGATAGCTGAGGATTGCACATTACTTTGTGTAGATGTGGTAATAACTGGAAGTGAAGGCGAGGTGCTAGAATTTTTGGTCACGTTGCTTCAGGGACAGTGACTTATAAAAGCGAGAGAGGGACGGTGCGGTGAAGTTCAAACCTCGGTGGAGGCTGCCGCCGGTCGTGGAGCTGGAGCCTCGTCTGAACGTCGGAGCGGGCGGCTTCCATGTTTACATCTGCAATGCGTCGAGATGTTCCGTCCACGCCGGCGACGAGTTGTCCACCGCCGCCAGCGTCGGCACGGATATGGTGGCCGTCGGGAGGACATGCCGCAGGAGCGCGGCGTGGCATGGCAGGGAGGGTGGTCGTCGACCGGGCGGCGTACAGGAGCTTTACTGGGAAGGGAGGGGGAGCGGCGGTGCGGTGTCCCAACGTGCGCGTATCGCCTCCGTTTATAACGTGCAAAAGAACAGACCATGACTCCAACTCGGACCTGGAAACGCTCTGGGGCTCTGCTGCACACATCATCAAAGCCAAAGCGGTACGTATATCCTAAACGGATTACTACTGCAAGGTACTCCATCCGTTCGGAATTACTTATCGCAGAAATGGATGTATCTAGACATATTTTAGTTCTAGATCATCCATATCCGAGACAAGTAATTTCGAACGGAGGGAGTACTACCTCGGGCGTGCTACCTGTCAGCCGGCGGATCTTTCTGCCTCGCGAGCCGTTAGATCGGAGTCAATCTACTGACCGAGCGTCGTCCTCTGCTTCTGCAACAAAAATCTTGTTGTAGAATCCTTCGCAATAGAGATTTTATTGTGGAAACATTTGCAATAAAAGTTCTGTTGTAGAAATTTTTTTACGACATAAATCATGTTGCAGAAATATCAACATATTTTCTTTGCAACAAAAGGTCAGGTTGCAGAAAATTTATGCAGTTTCTTTTTTGCAATAAAGATAATGTTGCAAGAACTGTTGTGTGACGGCGGAGAAGGCTCCAATGGAGGTGTGCCTCGTAGAGGCGGGCAACACGGGAGGAGGGGGCCGCGGGGATCTCAGGCACGACCATCGACACTGGCCGGCAATCTAATCTAGGTGTGGGAGGGAAGAAGCCTCCAGCACCAATGTGTGCGCCCGGGTTGCGGCGGTGTGAGCTATGGCGGCGGCCGGCTGCCAGTGCCTCATCCGATCTAGGTGGAGAGATGCGAGAGGAAGAGGAAAGTCGTGGGGAATATGATGTGATTGAGGCATTGTTTCGGGAATCGGAAAAGGCAGCGGACGCGGCGTCATTTTTCAGCCGGTTGACTCTGAGCATTTTCCTTTTTGAAAAGTGCTATAAATTCAGCGGATGCTACATGTTGGCCGAATGATATGACCGCCCTGACATCCGTTTGATGGAGCCATGGACAGCTATCTGTTCCTTCCTCGTGGGCCAGTGAGCATTTGCAACAAGCCTCATGTTACTCTCAATGCCTTACAAAACGAGCCTTGTTGCAATCCGTCAAACAGTTTTTCTTCTTCTGTGTGAGTCGATGAGTCTTTACAACAAGTCTCGTGTTATGCTCATGCTTTGCAACACAAGCTTTCTTGCAATTCCCAAACAGTTTTTATTTTTATTTTTTCTCGACGGCAGTTCGATTGTCAGCTACTACTATTTGCAACATGGCTCGTGTTATGCTTGGGGTTTTGCAACATAATCCATGTTGCGCTCCATTCGAAGCGTTTTCTCAACGAAGCCTATGCGCTCGCGTGTTTTGCAACAAGTCTCACGTTGCAAACGAATATAGAGTCAAGGTTGTGGCGCACCTTCCTTTCATCAATCTGCAATATAGTTCGTGTTGCATCTTCATCAATCAGGGGCACGTGGCGCGAGGACGGCATGGCAGACTTTATGCGGCCAGCTGAATAGAAGTATTTCCAAAAAAAAATTGCCTGAAGTCGAACGATGAAAAGTTTGACCAAATTTATGGGAATAACTATCAGAAACTACAATACCAAATTGATCATTAGATGTATACTAAAACACATTTTCATATTATATCTATGTTGTATTGTAGTTATTGATGGTTTTCCTTACAAGCAGGGTCAAACTATGCACCGTTTAACTTTAGAAAAAAATTTATAAGCCTTTTTAGAGCCGAAGGGAGTACTACACTACAATAGTAGGAAACAATGTTAGTACTTTTTACATCCCAAAATATAGCGCATATTAGATTTTTTGTGAACTTGAATATCTAGAATATCAAAGTTATATCATCATATTTATCATGAAATATACTTTCATATGATATTTATTTGGTATTATAGATATTAGATTGTGAGAAATATATTACACACCCGCAAAACAAAAAGAGAAATATATTACAGACATGTTCGTTTGAACCTCCGTTACTCTGGTTTTGTTGTGATCAATGGAAGGGGGGTGGGGGCTTTGGCCGCCATGGTCTTCTAAGAAAATAAACATTTTTTTCACATAGTATCAATTTGGTATTACATATATAGGGTTTAGGCATTACAGCTTTGTGTTTTTTGAACAAAAAAAAACCCTGATGCCTGAGGGGATACTCAAACCAACTAACGCCTAGCAGGTACAATGTATTTCCCGCTTCCCTGACCACCATCTCTTTTGGCCAAACCAACACCCTCTCTCTTGGCCAAACCAACAGACATCCTTGCACCATCTGATCCATCCGATTTTGACAAAATAGGAGGTTCATCAAGGCACTGAAGGAGAATAATAACACTTCAGTAATATTATTAACAAGTACCAACCGCACAAGATATAGACATTACCTTGCATAGACGTCTTATCCTATCCTCCTCATCCGCCAACCTTTCCTCCTCATTCTCGATGTATGCAGGTAACCATGGATCGAAACCGCAACCTAGTGTGAATGGACGAGAATGGCGACCTTCATATTTATCAGCATCGACAGGGTGCTTCAAATCAGCATTCCAGTAACTCATACAGCCATAGCATCGGCCTTGGGCAAAAAAAAAGTGTACACAGTCACTACATATGTCTGGGCATGAATTAGCTTAGATATTAAAATTATGGTGGATGAGATGAAGGGAAACATGACACTAGGGGCAATCGAATGACGTCTACCAGACAAACGTGACCACAAACTATATGAACAGAACTTAATCTAAGGTAGAAGAAATACCATTGTCATTTTGTTTCACCATATGTAAACAATTGAGCACATATTCTACTTTTTCGCCCTTTATTCGTGCGACTTCAGCAAAGAATAGATTGTTGGCGTCACCATGAAAATCATCAGCTCCTTTAGTCTTTGTAGTAAAATTGAGATGATAGTACATACTGAGGCAGCCAATCATCCCCATATAAAATTCTCGGAAGATCACGAAATCATCAAGTTCATAAGCAAGATCCTAAAAAGCATGCATGGATTGTATCAACAATTGGTACATGAATATAAAACAATTAAGACAACCCTGGTAACAAGATAAGGATTGAAGACGCCGAGGAGGGAGAGAGAGCAAACCCCCAAAAGACAGTGATCTTCGTTGTACTTGTCCAGTAAAGCTTGAACTAATAGGCTGATATTCCTACTTCCGAATTGCTTTCGGAAGACTTCTTCCTTGTACCATCAGGCCGGTAAAGGGCCTCTCGTATACAAATCTCCGCCTTCGAAAGCCCATCCGTGCACCTAGTTCAGGTCAGAGCATTATATATGTTATTAGTAGATTGTACTTTCTGTTGTGATGAGAGTCCATGAAAAAGTTGAGGAAATTCACATTATTGGAGAGCGCAGGTCAACAAGATGGCTTGCAATGGCATTCTTAGCTTCCTGCAAGCTCTGGAATGGCCCACCCAGAGAAGGATATGTGTGGAAAGAACCCCCAAGATCTGCTCTGATGAAAAACTGTAAATGCCAACTAGAAAAGTAACAAGCCAAAATAGGTGGAGACGAGTGCCTTGGCGTTGGCGGGATGTCATGAGTTAAGGCCTCCGCCTGCATGGAGGAAGAGGATGTATTGGGGTCCTTTTGGCTCCAGCAGCGGCGTTTCCAACGGCGCAGGCAGATCATGATAAGGGTACTCGCACCTGAAGTGTAAACATGTCACATGGTTAGTAGACAACAGATAATCTTTGGAGATGAATAATCAAATATTATCATGGATATAAGATTTGAAGATGAATAATCTTTGGAGATGAATAATCAAATATTATCATGGCGCAGGCGCATATAAACTACTCTCTCCGTCCCATAATATAAGAACGTTTTTGGCACTATACTAGAGTTAAAAATGTTTTTATATTATAGGACAGACATAGTAGAAATAAGGGAACAAGAGGCACATACCGTCGGTGTCGGGGAAGCCACGGTGTGCGGGAAGCCCGGGTTTTCTCCTGGAAACGTGACAGTTGAGGGTCAGGAATAGATGTTTTTGCAGATGCCGCATGCTCCCATCTGAAGTGGAACACAAGCTCGATGAGTTAAAGGACAAACTTATTTATCATGGGAGATGTATACACGAAGTTGAATCGATCAACAATGCAGCACCGAGAGAGAGGGAGAGAAAAATACTAGTGTGGCAGCAGACACAGAAACTAGTTTTTTCTGAATGTCGACACAACAGGCAGTACGAATCTAGTGTGGATCATGATTGAGAATTTGAGATAGGAGAACTGAGGATTGTACATTACTTTGTGTAGACGTAGTAACTGGAAGTGAAGACGAGGTGCTAGAATTTGGTCATGTTGCTTTAGGGAGGGTAACTTTATAAGCGAGAGAGGGACGGTGTGATAAAGTTCATACCGTGGTGGAGGCCGCCGCCGGTCGCGGAGCTCGAGCCTCGTCTGGACGTCAGAGCGGGCGGCTTCCACGTTTACATCTGCTACGCGCCGTCGAGATGCCCAATCCACGTCGGTGAAGGGTTGCCCGTCCCCATCAGCGTCGGCACGGATGTAGCGGCCGTCGGAAGACATGCCGCACGAGCGTATGTGTTCGTGTTGTGTGTTAGGAGCATTGGATGTGAGTGTTGTGTGTTAGGAGCATTGGGTGAACAGTGTATGTGTTCGTGGTGCTTCGTGCTTTCTGAGTAGCCCTCTTTTGGGTTGTTTGTATCGATTTTCGCCCAGTTTTCTTTAAATTAACTAGGCAATTTTCTTCTTTTTAATTAATCGATGAGATAATTCTTTTGCCTCAATTTCGAAAAAAAATGCCGCACGAGCGCGGCGAGGCATGGCAGGAAGGGTAGTTGTTGTCGACCGGGCCGCATAAAGGAGCTTTCCTGTGAAGGGGAAGGGAGCGACGGCGGGCCCCAGCGCGCGCGTATCACCTCCGTTTTATAGCGAGCGCAGGAGAACAGACCGTGACTCCAACTCGAACTTGCAAAGCGTATTAAGTTGGACATGCACAAAGCGTATGACCGAGTAGAGTGGTCTTTCTTGAAGGATTATGCTCAAATTGGGATTCCAAGAGAACTGGGTAAACCTGATTATGCAGTGTGTATCCTCTATGGATACCGTGTTCGTTTTAATACGGAAGAAACTGAGAGTTTTAAACCCACTGAAGGATTGAGACAAGGAGACCCTCTCTCTCTATACTTATTCTTATTATGTACGGATGGTCTGACTGCCCTTTTAGCAAATGCAGAGGAAAATGGAAATATTTCTGGTATAAAGGTCAGCAGAGATGCACCCTCGGTTTCAAACCTTCTCTTTGCTGACGATTCCCTGATTCTTATGAAGGCAAATGCTATGAATGCGGAGGCATTGATATCAGTATTGGAATCATATTGTGCCTCCTCGGGGCAAATGGTAAGTGTTGAGAACTCCAGTATATTCCTTTACTCCCAATACAAAGGTGGAAGACAAGGCGCAAATTTGCACAATTCTAAATATTATGACTGAAGCACTCAGTGATAAATATTTGGGTCTGCCTGCAAATGTTGATATGGATAAAAGTGATTGTTTCCAAATCCTGATTGATAGAATCATCATGAAAATAAGTGGATGGAAAGAAAAATTATTATCCGCCGGAGGAAAAGAAATATTGCTCAAATCTGTTGTACAAACTATCTCAGCTTATGCCATGTCCGTCTTTAAAATTCCTAAAAACAAATTGTAAAGGAATCATAGACGCGATGTCGCAATTTTGATGGGGTGACGAGGACAATAAGAAGAGAATGCATTGGATAGCTTGAGGCATGTGTTTTAGAGATATACATTGCTTCAATCTAGCTTTATTAGCCAAACAGGTATGGTGTCTGATTGATAATCCTGAGTCCTTATGTGCATGTATCTTAAGAGCTAATTATTTTTCGGATGGGGACTTAATGAACGCAAAACTAAAGAAGGGGTCCTCTTTTACTTGGCAAAGTATTATGGCGGGAGTAAAATTGCTAAAAAAATGGTTATATTTGGCAGGTTGGAAATGAACAAAATATTAATATTTGGAGAGATATATGGATCCCAAACTGTGCGAATAGGAGGGTCATTATGCCAAGAAGGGGGCACCTTCTTGTTGGGGAACGCAGTAATTTCAAAAAAATTCCTACGCACACGCAACATCATGGTGATGCATAGCAACGAGAGGGGAGAGTGTGATCTACGTACTCTTGTAGATCGACAACAGAAGCGTTTGGTTGATGTAGTCATACGTCTCCACAGCCCGACCGATCAAGCACCGAAACTACGGCACCTCCGAGTTCTAGCACACGTTCAGCTCGATGACGATCCCCGGACTCCGATCCAGCAAAGTGTCGGGGAAGAGTTCCGTCAGCACGACGGCGTGGTGACGATCTTGATGTACTACTGTCGCAGGGCTTCGCCTAAGCACCGCTACAATATTATCAAGGACTATGGTGGCAGGGGCCGCCGCACACGGCTAAGAATATGATCACGTGGATCAACTTGTGTTCCTCTGGGGTGTCCCTGCCTCTGTATATAAAGGCTCAAGGGGGGGGGTGCGGCCGGCCTAGGAGAGGCGCACCAGGAGGAGTCCTACTCCCTCCGGGAGTAGGATTCCCCCCCCCAATCCTAGTTGGAATAGGACTCACGGAGGGGGGAAAAGAGAAAGGGGGGCCGGCCCCCTCTCCTTGTCCTATTCGGACCAAGGGAGGGGAGGGGCGCGCGGCCCATCTCAGGCTGCCTCTTCTCTTTTCCACTAAGGCCCACTAAGGCCCATATAGCTCCCGGGGGGTTCTGGTAACCTCCCGGTACTCCGGTACTCCCGGTACTCCCGGTAACCTCCCGGTACTCCCGGTACTCCGGTAAAATCCCGATTTCACCCGGAACACTTCCGATATCCAAACATAGGCTTCCAATATATCAATCTTTATGTCTCGACCATTTCGAGACTCCTCGTCATGTCCGTGATCACATCCGGGACTCCGAACAACCTTCGGTACATCAAAACGTATAAACTCATAATATAACTGTCATCGAAACCTTAAGCGTGTGGACCCTACGGGTTCGAGAACAATGTAGACATGACCGAGACATGTCTCCGATCAATAACCAATAGCGGGACCTAGATGCCCATATTGGCTCCTACATATTCTACGAAGATCTTTATCGGTCAGACGGCATAACAACATACATTGTTCCCTTTGTCATCGGTATGTTACTTGCCCGAGATTCGATCGTCGGTATCCAATACCTAGTTCAATCTCGTTACCGGCAAGTCTCTTTACTCGTTCCGTAATACATCATCCCGCAACTAACTCATTAGTTGCAATGCTTGCAAGGCTTAAGTGATGTGCATTACCGAGAGGGCCCAGAGATACCTCTCCGACATTCGGAGTGACAAATTCTAATCTCGAAATACGCCAACCCAACATGTACCTTTGGAGACACCTGTAGAGCTCCTTTATAATCACCCAGTTACGTTGTGACGTTTGGTAGCACACAAAGTGTTCCTCCGGCAAACGGGAGTTGCATAATCTCATAGTCATAGGAACATGTATAAGTCATGAAGAAAGCAATAGCAACATACTAAACGATCGGGTGCTAAGCTAATGGAATGGGTCATGTCAATCAGATCATTCAACTAATGATGTGATCCCGTTAATCAAATAACAACTCTTTGTCCATGGTTAGGAAACATAACCATCTTTGATTAACGAGCTAGTCAAGTAGAGGCATACTAGTGACACTCTGTTTGTCTATGTATTCACATATGTATTATGTTTCCGGTTAATACAATTCTAGCATGAATAATAAACATTTATCATGATATAAGGAAATAAATAATAACTTTATTATTGCCTCTAGGGCATATTTCCTTCACTTCTAACAAAGATCTCTGATCTTATTAATCAAATCACGAGTACTTGGGATGAAGATTTGGTGAAAGAAACGTTATGGCCAATTGACGCTCAATGGGTGCTCACAATCCCCCTACCGATGCATAATATGTTAGACTTCATTGCTTGGAGTTATACAAAAAATGGTCTTTTTACAGTACTATCAGCTTATTTGGCGGAATGGAACAAACAATATGGGACAAAACTACAACATACTAATGGTATGGGAAGAACCAATGTTAATCCTGTTTGGCGTAAGATTTGGAAATTATCCTGTCCAACAAAGGTAAAGATTTTCATCTGGCGTACCTTACATGGAACCCTCCTGTGTTGTGCCACACTTGCTAATAGGCACATAAAAGTATCACCCACTTGTCCTTCATGCTCCAATGGGGCAGAAGATACGAAACACGTTTTACTCTTGTGTCAAAAGGCAAGAGAGGTATGGGGCAAGCTAGGATTGCATGAGGTGATCAATAAAGCTTGTGTTGTTGATCGTGCGGGAGAGGCGGTTTTGGAATTCTTACTATTAATGCCCGAACAAGACTTAACAATAATGGGTTCTCAGAAAGCAAGTGAACTGATCGCGGTTACATCTTGGTATTTATGGTGGGATAGACGCAAACTGGTTCATGAAGGAAAGGTTCAAGACGCACTCCAAACTTCTATGGGTGCCCTGGCTATAACGGCTAACTATATTGATGCACACCACCCAAAGGCAACTAGTAAAACAGGGGGTTGGAGCAGACCGCCTATGGGTTTTGTTAAACTTAATGTTGACGCCTCTTTTGACCATGATTTACTTAGGGGCACAGCTGGAGCTAGTCTCAGAGATGATAATGGAAGATTCATCGTTGGTGGAACTGGAGGATTGATTGGTGTGCCAATGTATTAACAACAGAAGCGTTGGTTCTAAGGTTTGGCCTATTCCTAACACAAAAGGCGGGGTGCAATCGTCTTGTTGTTAACTCTAACAATATAGAGGTGATTGAAATAATGAAGAATGAAGGACATTCGGCGGGACCGGCGGCAACAGTGTTTGATGGCTGTTATTTTATAGCTTGTGAATTTCCTTTTGTTAGGTTTGAACATTGTAATAGGGATGCAAATAAGGTGGCTCAGGAACTTGCCAGACTAGCGAAATTTTCAGTCGCGAAGGACTGGTTTGAGGAGTCTATGAGGGATATTGTACGTTTACTGATTGACGATGTAACAATTATCTTTAATCAATAAAGTTAATGTTTATTTAAAAAAACTCGGACTTGCAAACGCTCTGCTATACATAGAGAGCTTGGAAATCGCATCAATCGATGCCAAAGCGGTCGGGAAAAAGGAGAGAGAATAAGTATGTATATGTATATAATAAACCTATAAACGTATTACTGCTACTTACCACAAATACAAGCTACTCTTTTTTTTTGGGGGAATTTTTTTTATCTACTAGCAAAAAAGTCTGTGCGATGCAACGGGTTAAAGAAACCACTAAAATTGGGTGGACCAAAGGAATGCATTAGCAATTGTAGGAAGTAAAACACACTTATAGAAGGACCAAAATCCCAAATAATACATTTGCTCAGGGCACTACAACCACAATGGAAAAATTTGGCTTCTCAAATGTCCATGGACGCGTCCAACCAGTGGTGTATGTGCTTTGAGCCCTTATTTTGCATATTCCTTTTTTATCATTCATTTTCCTATTGGGGGTCTGGTTAGGTTACCTTTTTTCCTTCTCTCTCCTATCCAGACGGTGTCCGGATTGTCCGCCCAGACGTTTGGATAGGATTTGAATGGACTGGTTGTAGATGCTCTTAGTAAGTGAAAATTTGCTACTGGTCAGAAAGCAGGAGCTGAATAACAATACATGGAATAGCCATAATTTGAACAACTGTACATAAAATTGCCATCATTGAGATCTTCAATCAAATTTCCAATAGTCAAGTCATCCTCTGACAATACTGATAAGGAAAGCTTAATTAGATTTTTTGATGGAAGATTAATTAGAGAAATATTCAACAGAACTCACAACAAAAACCCAAAATGTCAATGTCCACCACTGTGTTGCATAGCTATCGTTCTTTTGGGATCATCATTGCATAATTTTAGAGCACCGTAATGCTGGCTATCACCATACTTTTTGATGATTCAGTTTATAACGCATGTTCAGAAAATGCAAGCTCACCTTCTCCATGCATGGCCTCAACCGAGACTACGAGTCTAAGATTGAGGAACAAAAGTAAAAGAAGACCCGATCGTCAGTTGAATAAAGTAAATGCATGTGAACAATATAAAATTAACCGGAGATATATTCCGCTATCTTACCCTGAATAAAGAAGACCCAATATGAATTGCTACATATTTTATGGGCTTGGAGAAAACAACGGGGTACACATATGTAGGCACCACAACCGCTCCTGATCTGTACCACGTCCTCCTTCACCTCTCCGCCCCATCCAAGCACATTCCATCTAAAGCACCCCGCCGGCTTCACCCTTGGCCTGCGTCTCTCCGCTGCCTGGCTTTAGTAGCCGGTCGGCACACTGCACGAGCAGGCCGTGCTGGTCAACACAGCAGCGCGGCCGTGGATTTGTTAGCGCCTCTCAGGGCCTGAAGCCAAGTGCACCTGACCATGCAAACGTTGCACCGGCATCTCCTCGAACCAGTACTGCCGCCGCCCGACATCACCCGTCTACTCACTCCCGGAACAGGAGGTGGATTTCCACGGGTCCGTTCTCCGCCGTCTCCTCCTGTTTCTTGCCTCACTGGAGTCCAGCGCCTCGCTGGAGGAGCACCAGCGTCGCCGCCGCCTCACGTCCCCATCCACTCACTCCCAGAACAGGTGATGGATTCCCACAGATCCGATCTCCGTCGTGGCGCGGTGAGACAAGGCAGAGCGTGGCAGGAGGTGGAGGTAGGCTGGAGGTCTAGATGGGATCGAGAGGAAGGGTCGTTGGACATCCCTAAATTAGTACCATCTTATTTATATTACGATTTTTTATACGAATCGTAAAAGCATATTACGACTGGGCAAAAGCGTATTGTGACGGTGAACCCATGAAATCAATCTGTGCTTTATTATTAGGGAAAGATTCATCATCAATCGTGACAGTACAACAAACATCAGAAAAAAAAAATCTAGATCCATAGACCATCGAGAGAGACGACTACAAGCATTGAAGCAGGCAGAGGACGCGTCACCATCAACGCCCCTACCTCACCGGAGCCGGGCAAAACTTGTTACTACAAGCTACTCCCTCTATTTCTGAAAAGTAGTCCTATAAATTTTGTCCAAAGCCGAGCGATGAATTTCTTTAATTAAATTTATAGGAAAAACTATCGAAAACTATGATATCAAAACTTGATTTTTTTTACGGGAAAACTTCTGATCTATTCATCTTCAATCATGGATAATAATAATTTTTAATTTTATCTATATCTGTAAACCACATAGCGACGGCCAGAAACACTGAAGCGAGCCCAATATTAATATCGCTAGATACATACTAGAATCTATTTTTTATATTATATCTATTTAGTATTGTAGACTTGTAGTTATTGATCGTTTTGCTTACAAGCATGCTCAAACCACATGTTTATTGGGCGGAAGCCTGCCGTCCTCTTATTCGATTCGTGATCCGACAACTTGGGATTGCTCGGATTCTGGCCAAAGCGAAATCCCTGCATGCTATGCTGGCAGCGGTGACACCCGCGGGTGGCGTCCCCTTCTTGAAGACGCATCAGAGGAAACCCTAGCTCCAGTTATCCGGATCGGATAGCGGTGGCGTCTCCGCATCATTTTTCTTCATGAATGCGCCGTCTTGTTGTTGGTTTTGACTACTTCTCATGATGACGAGTTTAGTTGTGTTTTTCTCTGTTTGGGCTGAGCACCCCTTACTTCTTTGTTTCGGGCACCATGTTCATGTCTGTTGTGTTTGTGTCATGTGTTGTACCATATTCACACTCGTTCTAAACTTCTTCTATCAATGAAATGATATGCAAGTTTTGTGTATTCGTAGAAAAAAAAACTTAGCCCCTTGGCACAGCTCTTATGAGGGTGCTTGGATCCAAGGGACTATTTTTAGTCTGACTAAAAATAGTCTCTTTTAGAGGCTAAAGTTCCAAGCACCCCTGACTAAAAGAGAGGCTAGGACTAGTCTTGAGGCTAAAATTTTTTAGTCATAGGAAACCTACTAAAATATGTATTAGCCCTCTCTCTCCTCATTTAATTTCTCTCATTTAACACATGCGAGTTCTGGATTGGAGAGTTTGGAGGATAATAAATGCTCAATAACTTGATTTTAGTCTCTTTAGTATTTGAATTCAAGCATGAATGAGGCTAGCAAATTTTAGTCCCACTACTTTTAGTCATGAGACTAAAACGTATCCAAGCACCCTCTATGTCTCAGCCCATTGTACCCCACTTCTCCACGGTTGTCAGGTACAGGAAAAGAACTTTATGATTAAACATTGTTGAGGAAATCGTTAACTGGTAGCTGCTCGGTCGGCTGGTGAGTAGGAGATTAATAGGCTAATCGGCAAGTTAATCGACCATTTAATCAATTAATCGGATGATTTATCGGGTAATCGGCTACTCGGGGACCCTATGAGTAGGGATTAATCGGCAAGTTAACTGGTTAATCGAATGAATTCTTGAACAGGATGATTAAATGTAGGACTCTTAACTTTCACTAAACTATTGATGCCATATATAATTGTTCCCACCATCCAGTATAATATTCCTGCCATGCACATATCCTAAAAAATGGTGTCTAGAGATCAATGGTGTTGAGTGAACGATGGTCTCGTATAACATTATTGCGTACAAGAACAGTCGCCAGCATGAGCGAACAAGGGGATTGAATCACAAAGCTCCAACCCTAGCGAGCGGACGTGGAGGGCAAGCTGCAGCCGGCGGGGAGTGTCGTGTGACCACGCCTAAACTGACAGTCGGCCTTAGAGCATCTCCAACAAGCGTTGAACGCAGCACGCGCAAAAAACAGCTTTAGCGCGCGCCCATCATCTGGTTTGGTGCGGCGCGCAGCAACCGCTCCAGCAGCCGCGCTAAAATGCAGCGCGCGCGCGCCGCTCCAGCAGCGCGCAAAAAATGTAGCATGCACGCTCATTCTACAAACTAGAAATGTAGGCATTGAAAGCATAAAAACTAGATAGATTGCATAGATTTTAAACGATACAAAGGTATTTTACATCGGAAACATAGATTGCATAATAATAAAAACGACAAACGATAAAAAACGAGATAGATTGCATAAAAAAACTACTCTAAGTCGCTATCATCATCACCATTATCATCCTCGGCGGTGTCGTCCGAGGTATCTAGCCAGATGTCCAGCCACCGATCATCGTCCGGCGTGAAGAACGACTGCCCACCTGCTGCAACGAGATCGGACTGCGCATTCACCAACGCCTTCCACCGACGCCTGTCCAACCGCTCCTCGCGGCGCCTTCGTGTGTCCTCCTCGCGGCGCCTTGCCCAGTAGACCTGCTCGTAGGCGACGTCCTCCGGGTGGCGCCGGCGCCACTCCGCCATGACCCGCTCGTCCTCCTGGGCGACAAGGAGGCGACACTGCCGCACGATCTTGCGCCGTGTTCAGACGAGGCGGCGGGGCGACGTCGAGCGCCTGCTGGAGCGTGTACACATCTTGGAAGTTCATCTGGCCGCGCGGCCGGCCTAGGCGCCACGTCGCCGCGTCGTACGCGCGGGCGGCCTCGCGCGCCGTCCCGTAGGTGCCGAGGCCGAGCCGGAGATCGCCGGAGCATATCTCCGAGTAGTAGCCGCCGTTGAGGCGCAGGCGGACGCCGCGGTAGCCAGACGCTCCTCGGCGGCGTGTCGGTGGAGGGGCGCTGGAGCGGTGGAGGCGCGTCGGTGGTGGGGCGCTGGAGCGGCGCGTGGCAGAGAGGGAGAGGAAGAGGAGAAGAGGTGGCGTGGAGAAGGCGCGTGGCGCGCGCCGCACTTTATAGGCGCGTCGGAAGCGATGCGCAAAAAATGGCGCACGAGCTGGCGCCTTTTCGCGCGCGCGCAAACAGTTCCCGCGCGCGTGAGTTTCCCGCCGCCGCTGGAGCACGGCAAAACGCCCCGCGCGCGCTAAAAGCTGGGTTTACCCCACGCGCGCGTCGTTTGGCGCGGCCGTTGGAGATGCTCTTACTAATTATAGTTAACAAGACAGACTATAATAATATACTATGGAGTACTCCCTCCTTTTCGGTTTATAAGGCTTATCTTAATTTTTTTTATTTTTTTAATTTAAAAGGGCTCATCTCCATCTCATTTTTAGTTTCTAATGTGCATTAAATCTTTGCATGCAGGAATAAAAAAGGAACACACCAATGCATGCAATGTTCCTACTCATCTAGTGGCCAAGCATGCATGCACTCTATTTAATCCAAATTAATGCATGACTTTAACTGAGGTAATTTTGTAAAGTACAAGATACATTTCTTCACTCACAAAATGTTTTGGTTGATGAGATTTGAGATTTAAGCCCTATAATTCGGAAGGGAGAGAGTAGGAAATTTTGAGCTTGTTTGGACAAGAGAATTGGGAGATATAATGACTATTTTGCTAAACAAATTTAAATTTTGGTATAAAAACTGTATTTTGCAAAAAATCAGAAAACATTCAGTAAATATTACATGTTTCCAAATTTCAATAGTAATCCAGAAAATTATGAGATTATTTGGACAAAAGGCCCGGGAGACAATGGCTATTTACCTATCCAAATTTTCGTTCAACATTTGATATTTCTTAAAACATCCAGAGAAAATTAAGTAAATATTATACATGTTTCCAGTAGTAACCTGAATTTTGTAGCTTATTTGGACAAATTGATTGAAATATAATTGCTATTTAGCTACACATATCCATTTTTTGTTCGAAATTAATATCTTTTAAACATAAAAAAAATGCATAAATACTACTCCCTTCGTGTCAAAATAAGTGTTTCAACTTTGTACTAACTTTGATACAAAGTTGTACTAAAGTTTACACACTTATTTTGGGACGTAAGATAAATGCGATGGTATTGCAATATATTTTCATGTAAATGTATTTTCCCAAATATATTTTCATCGTACTAAAGTTGTACTAAATCCATATGAAAATATATTACATGATAAATGTGATGGTATTGCTATATATATTGCATGATAAATGCGATGGTATGATAGCAACACCATTGCATTTATCATGCATATTTTCATATGGTACAACTTTAATATGATGAAAATATATTTCCATCGTACATGTACTTTCCCAAATATATTTTCATCATACTAAAGTTGAGACAACATATTTTCATCATAATATATTTTCCCAAATATATTTTCATCGTACTAAAGTTGTACTTATATTTTTATCTAAATATATTGCAATACCATCGCATTTATCGTGCAATATATTTTCATATGGTATATATATTTTATTATAGATATTAGATTTGGGAAAATATATTACGGACTTGTTCGTTTGCACCTCAGATTTTCTAAGAAAATACTTTTTTTTCATATAGTGAATATTTGGTAATATATATATAGAGAGAGAGAGTTTAGTGATTATAGTTTTGCACTTTCATATAAAAAATTTAAAACAAATCCCAAAAGCGAACATATGCTTGAGGGATACTCAAACCAACTGACGCCTAGCAGGTACAATGTACTTCCCGCTTCCCTGGCCATCATCTCTTTTGGCCAAACCAGCATCCTCTCTCTTGGCCGAATTAGCAGACATTCTTGCACAATCCGATTTTGCCAGAATAGGAGGTTCTTCAGGCCTTCAGGGCACTGGAGGAGAATCATAACACTTCAGTAACATTACTAATAAGTACCAACTACACAAGATATAAACATTACCTTGTATATACGTCTTATCTCAGCCTCCTCATCCGCCAGCCTATCATCCTCATTCTGGATGTATGTAGGTACATCATGGCCAACATCTCGTTCTGGAACCACACCACAACATAGGTTGAATGGGCCAGAATAGAGACCTTCGTAGAGTATTTATCAGCATTGACAGGGTGCTTCAAATCAACATTTCCGTAACTCATACAGCCATAACATCGCCCTTGGGCAAAAAAAAGCATGTGTACACAGTCAGTACATACGTCTGGGCATGAAATGGCTTAGATATTAAAACTATGCTCCCTCTGGTCCAAATTAATTGACGCAACCTCTATACAGTATCTTACTTATATTGTATAGAGGTTGCGTCAATTAATTCGGATCGGAGGGATTAGTAAAACTCAAGGATAATGGATGAGATGATGGGAAACATGACACTATGGGCAACGAAATGACGTCGATCATAGAAATGTGACCACAAATTATATGAACATAACTTAATATAAGGTGGAAGAAATACCATTGTCACTAGGTTTGACCATACGGATACAATTGAGCACATATTCTTCATTTTCTCCTTCTATTTGTGTCACTTCAGCAAAGAATAGATTGTTGATGTCGCCGTGAAAATCATCAGCTCTTTTAGTCTTTGTAGTAAAATTGAGATGATAGTACATATTGAGGCAGCCCATCTCCCCCATATAAAATTCTCGGAAGATCACAACAGCATCAAGTTCATATGCAAGATCCTGAAAAGAAGGCATGGATTGTATCAACAATTAGTACATGAATATAAAACAATTAAGAAAACGATAGAGAGTGAGGGTGGGTAGGAGGGAGAGAGAGCAAACCCCTCAAAAATGGTGATCCTCATTGGACGTGGAGTAATTGAGCGCGAGCTCAAATGAGCTCGTTATCCACGTCGTTGGTTAGCCCCTCTAGATGTGTGCCATTAATTTATCCTAGCGTCGGTGGTCATCCAGAAATCGGGTACTGTTCCGAAATACGTCCCCGGCAGCGGTGTCCAGTGGGCCAGATTTAACGCTGGGGAGGACGGCAGTTTGCCACCGGGGAGGTGTTCCATGGATCAGAATCAGAGCCGCCGTCTGATCCGTGGATCAGGAAATTCGCTTTACCGTCTCGCCGCACGAGTCGAGTTGAATCCAGAGTCCAGCCGTCTTCTCTTGCAAAGCGACTGACGATTTGAAGGCGACGACTGGGAGATAAAGGTCAGGAGCGGCAGCGGCGATCCAACATGGAGTTCTTGATGCAGCCGATCGGCAGGTACATCGATCCTTTCTTCGCCGCGCGAGGTTGTCTGCATTTTTCGGGCGTCTGGGTCAGCTTGTTGACAGCGATTTGTTTTTTCCCTTGGTTTAGATCTGCTGTGCTTGAGGAGATAGAAGAGAGCCTGGTGCCTGTCCCTCTGGTTGCCGATGGCGAAGTGGTGGCGGAGCATGCTGTGCGGCAGCATCACAGGGCGGCGGACAGCGGCAAAGCACAGATCAGGGGCGGAGGCCGCAGCGGGCAGAAGGGATAGCTCCCCTCCGACGCCCGAGGGGAAGACGAATCCCCAGGCGCCCGGATGGAATAAGAGGTCAGTGGAAAAGCTTCCGTATGTCATCAGAGATGCAAAGATTTTAGTAAAGAAAAATTGACATCAGTAAAGAAATCAGGCAGCTATATCTTTCTAGATTCAGAGTATTTAGTACAATGCATTTAGCTGAACCCTCCTGATACGAGAGATGCAAAGAAATTAGTGGAGGAAAATTGGTAGCCCTAATGAAATCAGGCAGCTGTAATTTACCGGGTTCAGTGGGTTAACTCCATTGCATTCACGTAGTTGAAATTCAGATGAGAAAAAACTTCCTTATGTCATCAGATAAGGAAAGATTTCAGTAAAACAGAGTAGTTTGTGCACTGCATTCAGTTGTAACTCATTGATATGCGAGATGCAAAGATTTTAGTAAAGAAAAATTGAGTGCGGTAAAGAAATCAGGCAGCTGCAGTTTGCTGAGTTCAGAGGAGTAAGTACACTGCATTCTAATTATTGATAGTCAGATAATGAAAAGCTTAATTATGTGATCACAGATGGAAATCAGGCAGCTAGAGATGTATGGGTTCAGAGTAGTTAGCAAACTGTATTAAAATGAAACCATTTGATATGAGAGATGCAAAGATTTTATTATAGAAAATTGGATTGCAGAAAAGAAATCAGTCAGCTATAGCTTTGTGGATTCAGAGCAGTTGGTACAATGCATTTGGATAAATCATGCCTACTGCCTGGTGTTCGCAGACTGAGGTTTGGTGCTGCTGCACCAAGCAGGACACCATGCCCAAATCGAATCAGTGCATTCGACAAGGCTGTCAGATGTTTTGCAGAGAAACTGCCTGAAAATGTGATCACACCTGTTCTCGGCATTACATTCGACTCCTTGGGCGAGGCTTCTGGTGATGCTCTCACTGATTTGTTGTTAGTAAATCAGATACAGTGGAGTACAATTTTTATCTGAGAAGCTCATGAAAAGCGTGCACATAATGAAGACATGCTTGGTTTCATTAGGGCTAAAAAATACCAGCTAAGCATATAGTGAAGACATGGACGAGGGATGCTCGCGACATTCTGCCACCTCATCTGATGCAATACCAGAAGGACAGTATGCAGAACAACCCTTTTTCGTACAGAAACTTCACGATGTACATGCACGCAATGGAACTAGTCAGGCTGGGCGACACTAGTTTTGAAGCCTACAATCGATTAATGGAGTTGTTCAAGTCGAATTTGACAGTGATATTACCCTATACAGAAGTTAGGGATGGTCTTGGCCTCGAGGATAGACTGGCAGACAGGGGGGCTGTGGTGAATCAGACCCCCATGGAGCTGGTTTCGGCGGAACAAAACATGAACGTCAAAGCAGCTACTGCTGTTTTAGCTAACAATGATTCGGTTTCGAGGACAAGCAGCAGGTTGGAAGGACTGCTGGCTCCAGTGAAAAAGAAAGATATGGGATGGCCAACGACAAGTACGGAGAAGGCTCCATATGAAAGGTCTAAGCAAGAGGACTAGGTTTTGCATGATATGCTGAAAACAAGGGCATAAGCAAACTACATGCCCTGATGTGGTGATGTCCCTAAGCAACCTCAGAAGCCTGCCAAATGTAAGAACTGTGGCTTGCAAGTAGAATGCAGTTTGAGGGGCACCAGCAAAATAATTGTAATAAATAAAGAAATGGAACTAAGGCTGGCAAGTAGAATGCAGTTTGGGGAATGCACTGGGTAGGAGCTGATGGGCTCATGAAGTCTTTTCAGTTATCTTATTTGCTATTGAGGCATATGCCTGTAGGTGACATGTTTTAGCTTCGGCGTAATCTAGACCATGGTTAATTTTTAGGTGTTGACATGCTTTTCGTAACTCTGCATTTTGGCCAGTGGCTAGGTAATGTAATAAGTCGAACTGTGTTCCAGCTTGGCATGTCTGGTTTAGTTTCAAATGTTGGCTTGTCCCCAGGTTTTCATGAATTTGTGCATGCTTTTGAAGGTAAAACCCTTAGCCTTGGATTTTAAGAAATTGACTAGGACTACGGGAGGACAACTACTGCTGCTGAATTTCAGAATGTGTAGGTTTAATATGACAGACTACTCCTGCTGAATTTTAGGAAACTAGTGCTGCTGAATTTTCGAAATGTCAACGGTTAATATTCAGCTTATTGCAATCTGTAGGGCCCCTTGGATTTTATAAATTGATGCTTATTATGAACAGAAGTTCGAAGTAATTGACCATATAAATTAGTGCTGCTGATTTTGGAAATTTCTAAACTTACTAAGACAAAACTAGTTCGAAGGCATGGGTTTTCCACTTTTCCTGAATGTATGTAGCGGCTAGACAGCAGCGAGTGTGTTTCATCTAAATTTAGGCCCTGTAGCACTATGCAAAATACATAAAGTTGTGACCGATCACCATAGCCAGAGATCAAGTGTTTGTACAAAAAATATTTGTTCAAATTATGATTAGGCACTAATGATAGTTACGTTTTGTGTGAAGAATATCCGGTGAGCTTTTCAGGAGTCATTTTTGCCCAAAAAATAGGTTTAATTGTAATGTTTTCCGAGTATGTTTTGAAATTTCCATGATTGTGCAGAAGTATGATGAAAGAAATGTGTTAAGTATATGTGCTCCACTACAAACAAACAGTCTCGGTCAGGATGTGTAATCAGTTTGCTGATTTGTCATGCAGGACTAGGGTTGGATTAGCTGGCAGGACGAGGATGAAGTTGGTTCCGGCCAAGAGCAGCGTCATGCGCTGGCTGTCGGTGGAGCAGCGTGGAGGCGCGACACGGGGGAGGCTCGGCTGCTGCACCTGTGGCTGCATGCGCACATGTGCTGGCTGAATCTCCGCCTGGCTGCCATGGTCGAAGTTGTGGTCTCGCCTGTATCTCTGCTGAAGGGGAGCCAACGGGTGCATAGCAAAGGGGGGTTGCAGCACGTACGGCTGCGTCAGCCCTGCACGAGTCAGCTCCGGCAGGTACGTGTCCGTGGATCTAATGAACCCGCATAGCTCAGCCTGCATGGAGTGGGGATCCAAGCTCCAAAAGATTGTTCTTCATGGCAGATGGGCACTTACATCTTTCCTGACGCATTTGTAGAAGCAAGCTCCGGCGCGCGAGGCGAAGGTGACCACCTTGTCGAGGTAGCCAGGGCAAGGGATGGGTGGCAGCACTTCCTGAGGCTGCGAGGAAGAAAAGTGAATCTTCCAGAGCAAGGGTGTGTGCGGTCGATGCAGTGCATGTATATATTAAAAAATGTTTGCTGGAATCCACCGTTCGGTGTGTAACGGCTGAGCCGTGGACCACGACGCTAGTGTCCATCTGAGCCGGCTAGTGCTGGATGATGGACGTCTCAATAAATGCGGTCGGTGAGTGGGCCCTAGTCTGTGGAAAAGCATCTCATACTACTCAGAATACGCAGTAAAATACATCTCCTGATGCGAATCTTAGCGCCAGACGATGGCTGGGATAGCAGGTCCATCTGAGCTCGAGCTCAGAATAGGACTTTCGATCCTCATTGTACTTGTCCAGTAAAGCTTGAACCAAAAGGCTGATATTCCTACGGTCCGGATTTCCTTTGGAAGAGTTCTTCCTTGTGCCATCAAGCCAGTAAAGCTCGTGTCTTACTCCAATCTCCGCATGCGAAAGCCCATCTGTGCACCTAGTTCAGGTCAGAGCATTCTACATGTTAGTACACTGTAATTTCTGACATGCAGCAATCCATGTAAAAGTAGAGAAAATTTACATTATTGGAGAGCGCAGGTCATCAAGATGGCTAACGATAGCATTCTCAGCTTCCTGCAAGCTCTGGAATGGCCCACCCAGACGAGGATACGTGTGGAATGAGCCCGCAACATCTATTCTGATGAAAAACTGTATATGCCAACCAGAAGGATTACGAGCAAAAACAGGTGGAGTCGATTGCCGTGACATTGGCGAGATGTCACGAGTTACCGCCTCCGCCTTCGTGGAGGAAGAGGAAGTGTTTTTGTTGTTTGGCACGTCACGATAAGGGTACTCGCACCTGAAGTGGAACATTGTCAGAAGGTCAGTAGACAAATTTTTTTAATCTTCAGAGATTGAATAATCCGTATTATCATGGATAAACTAGAAACAATGGAACAGAGACGCATACCGTGGAGGCAGCGACAGATTGCGGGAAGCCCGGGTTTTCTCCATGGAACAGGAGATTTGAGGGTGGGGAATAGACGTTTTTGCAGATGCCGCTTGCTCACGTCTGAAGCGGAACACAAGCTCGATCAGTTGAGGAATACCTTATTTATCAATGAACCAACCATCTACTTAATATGGCAGCCAGCTGCATAGCAGAGTAGCAGGCACGAGTAGTAGAAAGCTAGTGGTGGATCATGATTAAGATATGATAGCGGAGGATTGCACATTACTTTGATGTACATGTGGTAACTCAAGTGAAGACGAGGTGCTAGAATTTGGCCAAATTTGATTCAGGTACAGTACAATGACTTACAAAACAAAGAAGCGAGAGAGGGGCGAAGCTATGAAGTTCATACCGTGGAGGCTGCCGCCGATCGTGGGGCCTCGTCTGGACGCCGGAGCGGGTGCCGTCCGCGTATACATCTGCTACGCGCCGAGCTATCCCGTCCACGTCGGCGGGGAGTCGTCCACCCCCGTCAGCGCCGGCACCGACATAGCGACTGTCAGAACGACTTGTCGCACGAGCGCGGCGGCGAGGCATGACCGGACGGGGTTGAAGGCGGCCCCGTCAAGTGGTCGGAGTGGACCTTTCTGTACAGTACAGATGATGGTCGTCCGGCGGGAGAGACGAGGGGAAGGGAGAGGGAAGCTACGCCTATGCCCTCAACGCGCGCGTATCGCCTCCGTTTATAACGTAGCAATGTATACGTACTAGTAGAACGCCCGTGCGTTGCCACGGGCTTTTAAAATTTTTTTGTTGAGTTGTATAAACATAATGGATGTAAATTTTCACATATAGAGATAAGATAGTACGGGAATGTTGGTGCTTTGTCACGTGTTACGAAAATATTTTGCTAAAATTATGTAAACACAACGCATGTCCAATTTTGCATGCAGAGACAAGATAGCACGGGCACAATCGGGGTATTTATTGAAGTCCAATTCGCTTGTAAAATTGATAAAAGAGATAAATTAACAATGTATACATATAGAGCGATGATCCAATTAAAATTCTATTACAAATTAATATCTATTGTTCCTTGTTGTTGTGTTTACGCAATTCTCACACAATATTAGAAAATGGTGTTTTTAGCTTCATTCACACGATATTTAAGTAAGTATAATAAAAACTTCTTCCTGAGCCTACATTGGTCAGCTACATTTTAATCTTACTTTATATCATAGTAAATGTGCTGCTGTAATCATGGAGTAGTGCTTCTAGCATTGTTGAGAGTACTTACAGAAGTGACCATAATCCATAGTACCTGTGTTGCTCCTGTTGCAAATCCCAACCCCAACCTGTGCTCACTCTCAACCCTCACTTTGATCACAAAGTCCACTGACTCCCGTTCTAAGTGAGCCAGTTTTCAACACCGGCATGACAGTTAGCAAGGGACAAGGTGGGAAACCGCCTACAGATATTATTCACTACACGCATATAGCAATTTTTTCTAAGTAGATAATGCTACCAGAACATGCACTCAATAAAAAGATAATGCTAGTCATCTTATATATATCATCAAAAACTTGCCTGCACCAAATTTGTACAGAAACAAAAGACAAAAACACCTTAACGTGAGATATGATTTTCTAATCCGGCGGCAGCGCCACTCCCTTGATAAATCACGAGCTTGTGCTCTAGATTTACATGCTTGATCATTCTCTTCCCCGTCGGTCTCCGCCTCCGCTCCCCAGCCTTGTTGTCCTCCTCCCCTGACCTCCTTGGCTTCAAGTAAGTCTCGTACAAAGTTTTGTCACTTTGTCTAGATTTTTGGCCCTAAATCATGGGCGTCCTCAGTACACGCACCTCTGAAAAATAGAGAGCAACCATATAAGCTTAAATGCTTGGCCAAGGTCGGCTTAAAAAACGGACTTCTTCCTTGGTTGTTGTAGAACTACATGGCCTGAGCTGCAGTTATTTTATATCTGCTATTTTGCGTTGCCAGCGTTCATGTGTCACCTCCAACCTGCATCAGCAAAATATGTAGGCCTCAGTAGTATACTGGACAACTCCAAACCTCATGGAATTGCATAATTTCCATACACCTGCATCAGGCTTTCCTATCAACTACTCAGGTAAGAGTTGAAACCGAGCTCAACCGGTAAGCAAAAAAAAATTAGAAATCAGTTCAGGAAAAAATGTCACGCCCTTCTCGAGTCTCGACAGTATGCAAGAATCATGACTAAACACTATGTGAAGACATGGTGAGAGATGCCACCAGATGTCACGGTTGTAGACCAGAAAACAGCTAGCCATTCCTATTATACAGATTTGCAAGTCTTAGGATGTGGTAAAATTCTAGGTAAGCAGGTTAGCACTGCCGTACTTGTCATTTGGATCAATACGGCTGTTATACATCTCTGACCTCCTCAGTCCATCAGTAAAAGAGCAAATCATGTAAGGCTTGTTCATATAAGTGTGCATGTGCAATGCACTTCTTGTCAGGAACAAAAAAATTGAATACACAAAGCTAATGTAGAGAAACCTGCAGAGAAAACCAGTACCAGGACATAGTAAAAGTAAACTCTGGAGGAAAATAAACCTGCATTGACCATATATGACTATAAACGACACAGCTAAGAAAGCAGTTCCATGCTTTCATGTGACAAACTTCAATAATGCTTAGTAGTTTGTACAATATAATATAAGCAAATATGAAAATGAAATATGGTAAAATCACCCATCCATGGCAGTTTAACCAAATTATGTAAGTTAACAAGGCAGAAGCAGAAACAGAGTTTTAGCATGTTACATTTCAAATGACTGTAAGATATCTAACATCAAGGAGTGATCCCGAAATTCATACTCATAGCAGCCAGAGAGGACATTAGCGACCTCCGTAGGTAAATTGTACAGGAACATCGGTTTCTCTTTCTTCAGGACAACTGACTGATAAATCTCATCTGGTGATTTGGCACACCAAGTCTGAACGCCACTGAACATCTCAAGAATGCTCCAAGCGAAACCCCAACGAGTCAGTCTCGTAACTAATTGGGCCTCTGATGTTTGGTCGCCAATGTTCTGGGGCATGTAATTTGGAGTCCCAAGTCTTTGGATAAGATCTGGATTTGGCAGCGGAAGTCCAAACAGCAAGGATGGAATCCCAAATCCCCCAGCACAGCATGGTCATTGTCATCAAGGAGAAAATTACAAGACTGAAGATTCTGAACAAATATTCCCCTGGAGTGTAGTTGTAGCACACCATGCGGCAAACCAGTGCCATATCAGCAAGTTACAGGAAATCATAAAAATATGTAGTACTACTGAAGAAGACATCTTCTAAACAGAGCATCTGAAATTCAGTGCATACAGTCAGAGGCGTGTTACCTCCAGAAATCCCTATCAAAAGACACTGGTTTCCTTCCATGCATTACATATGCCAAAAGATACTAAGCATAACATTAACCCATTTAGTTGTCTAGATAACCAGATTAAATCGTAAGCATTACATGGTTATATTTCAGTGAAAAGGAATACTGTTGAATAATGATTGCCAATGCATGTCAGCATGCATAATTCCAAAACCACACGTTTAATCATTTAGGGGGCACATACATTTATTTTCAGAGCCTGCAACTCATAATGAAATGCTAGACAAGTTTATTGTCCTACTAAATATATGAGGAAATTATCAATGTCAAAGTTGTTGTGTCTAATGCCAAAACTAAGTACTATATCAGGTCTGGTTACTGAGATGGTGTTCGGTGTGAAGATTAGTTAACAAAAAAAAGTGAAAATACTTGTGTAATTAGAACAACAAGAACTGTAAATGTATGGATTTGGATTTCACAACTTAATGCCAACTAACACCGCATTAGAAAGAAGGAAAGCCTGGTCCAGTATACTTTGCAATGAAATTTGATTGAATCATTAGAGCCATGTTGAACAATACCCGGCGAACGTTCACTGGTGATGAGGTCCCAGTGAACACACACAGAACCGCACAATCAAGATCCTGTGGATGGCTGTTTCTCAAAAAATTGCACTAAATTAAAGAACTGCCATGGCAGTTTATAAAAAATGCCCCTTGCCCCTACCCTAAAAACTACCACTTGAGTCGTTCACATATGCCATTCCTGGCATACAAACGGCATCTTGTTTTTTTCACTTTCCTAAACAAAAAGCAACAAATATATACTCGCTATTTCATTTTGACAATAACAACAAGCTACGTCAAACACTCAGTTTTAAAAAAGCTCATGTTTCAAAATAATGTAGCGGCCTAGAAATTGAAATATATTTTATGCTTTCAGTAATCACTCTTGTTGTTAGATATTTGTGATGTGAGCAAAACCATTGTACTAAATATATAAATTGAATCAATACAGTTTATTTTACAAAAGCACACAATACAGTAATTTAGGATATACATCAGAGGTCTCTATAGAATCTAAGCATTTAAAAGGAACATATTTTCACTCATGCTGCCATAACAATTTGGCAATGAGAATCTTGTAAGAACTACATTTTCAGCGATACAATCAAGAAATTATCAATTCCTAAGGCCCTAGCTAGAATCCAATAATGATTTATAACAAGGAGGGTCTAGCAAGAGCAAGATCGACACCATCAATGAAATTTCGTCAAGCCTGTGATGCACAGCAACCAACAATGGTGGAGGAAAGTGAGTTGTACCTGAATAGTGCCCGACCGAAGCGACTCAGTCTGAGATTTCGTAGCCACAACATGGCAAGCATGCACGGCCTCACCATGAGCGAGAGAGGGCACCAAAGCCATTCTGGCTCAAATAGGATGGAGGTCTTAGTGCTAGGAGAAGCATATGCCCCCTGGCCGTTGCGTAGACAGCTCTCTACATGCAAATACAATACAAAAAATTGTTGGAATTGTCAGCTGAATAGCAAATTCAGTTAGAATTTCATGTGAACATAAAACCTCAATTTAATGAGAACAATAAATCTTATTTTTACAAAAATAATAAACACAAGTGCTAGAACAATACTTGTACCTAAATAAAGTTTACAGATGCACATGAATAGATCCACACGAACAGAGCCAAACAAAGGGTCGAGTTAGTAACCTCACCATGATCCCGAGATAATTGCTATCCATATGGAGGTGACTCCATCATTGCTATGGAGTAGAACTACAGAACCACAGAACAACATCTCTCCTCATGGAAACCGGGGTGAGAAGAACACGTAGAGGAGCATCATGTCACGTCACATAAGGCGCGATGTCAGGCACGCCGGCAACCAGCAATGCCATGGAGAAGAAACATAGCAGAACCAGCTGAGCGAGGATGTAGTGGATCAATGGGAAGGTCAACACAACAGCTTGGACCAATTGAATTGATGGCCATTAGATGGGTCGGTGAAAGAGAATTGGGTGGCACTTGGCCAGGGTCTTTCTTTGCAATGTTCTTCTTCTTCGGGATTGCACTCCATCGCCACACTTCCCTGTGGTCTTCTCCATCCCGCCAGACACCCCCTGCTTCTTCTCACGCCGTCCCGCGGTCTCGTGTCACTCGATGGCCTCGCTGCTTGGTAGCTACTTCACTGTAACAATGGGAACCAATCTTGTTTCAAGACAAGATTCTGTCAGTGAAAACTACAAAACGCATGAATCATCATGAAAACGAATAGCAGTACATCATAACCAAGTGAAGAAATAAATAAGAAGTGAAAGGAACTTGCAGAAATCAATTTCATATGTGAGGATAATCTGCAAAATATGTTTGTCAAGACAAATCTAAAAACCAAACTGCTTGTGTGACTTTAATATGAATTAAATTGCTGAACCAAATATGTTTGTCAAGACAAATCTGAAAACCAAACTGCTTGTGTGACCTTAATACGAATTAAATTGCTGAACCTCGGTATAGTGGAAAAGATATTACTAACCTACAGAGTAAGACTTCCAATCCTACTGTTTGCTAGCAGCATAATAATGTGACTCCCAGCATACACTAACAATGCGAAAAAATTAGAGCTGGAAGGCATGAATTCCTAATACAAAGAACATGATGATGAAAAACTAATTCAAGCTGAACAGAATCAAATCCTACAGCTCATCCATCTTATGAGGAAAGGACTCCTGCTTCCAAAATGAAGATACCCTGCAAATAACATGGAAAATACAAGTGAGTTTGTACAACAAAGCTGATCCTATTGGAAAGTGCCTAACTGCCTACTAATTCAGGATGAGCGGGTAAGAAAGCATCAGACTAATATGGTGCAGATTTTGATTGGCTATGGTACATGTAACTTTGAAATTGCCGTGAAGAAGCTAATATTCAAGGCACAAATGAGATCTGAGATACAGTATAAATTGACAAGTAGATCTCAGTTTATCATCTGCTTTGAAATTAATTGGAATATAAAGAACTCTGCCACAAGGAACCGCACCCATAGCAGATCAGTCTGAATACAGGTAGCAACAAATCGAATTTGCATCACAACCTTTTCAGTTTCTAAACGGATAGAAGGGAGGAAAGAGCCGGGAAGTCTTACCAAGCAGGATTGGTGTCCGAGACGAAGTCATACTCGAGGGACAGGTAGCTGAGGTATCCGTCCATGTTGCCCACCACGCTGTCCTTCCGAAAGAACTCTGCCCCGCCGATCATGCCCCCCTTCTCTCCCTGCCCGTGAAGAGCTGGGGCTGCAACCAGGAGTACGCGGAGGTGGAAGAGGAAGTGTGGCCTGCGGTTTGGGCGGGCGCGGCGACATGGACGGATCCAAATTAACCTTGATGGGGAAGGAAGGAAATTGAGATGGAGAAAGCACCTTACCTTGGCGGTGGCTGGAACGGTCACGACGGCGGCGGCTAGCTAGGTATTCGCGGGCGCTCGCTCTGGAAACGGACGGAGCCCAGGAGGCGCCTCGCCTTGACGCGTGTGGCGGGTTCCTCACGGCGCGGAGGTGGAGGCGACCAGAGCCGGCGGCGGCGCGGCGCCGAGGTTGGTGCGACGGCGAGCTCGGGCGGTGAGGCGGCGGGGCAGAAGCTGCAGGAGACGGCGGCGGGGACCTCGAGGCCGAGCTCAGGCCATGGCTTCCCTGGCTCCAGAGACCGTGGCGGCGCCGGACGCAGCGGCGGGGCGAGGAGGAGGTCGGCCGTCGGGGAGGCAGGAGCTCCTCGTCCCCTCGATCCAGATCGGGATCGAGGAGGGAGCAACAGGGGCGCGAGGGAGCGGGCGACCCGCGGGCGGAGGGAGCTAGGGCGTCGTCCGATTTTTTGTTCGCTGGTTTTCGCTGGTTAATCTACGAAATTTGTTTAGGACGAAAAAAAACCAGTGAAGATGAGACGAAAATTAACCGGCGGAGACTACCAACTGCTCCATTAGGAGTAGAGATTCTAAACGGACTACTAGCACGAGGAGTACTAGTAGTACATCGCTGTTTTTCCTGTCCCTGACGGCTGGAACCCTAGCCGCGGCCAGGGGAGGCTGATTTTCCAACGCCGTTCTCCGGCGGCTTTTCTTCGCCGGCGCCCTTGGTTGTCGGTGGTGAGGAGAGTCGCCGGATCCATACGTGTGGATCGTTTTTTCTTCCTGTAGTCTAAGTTTTTAGATTGTTTACCGTTTTGCTTTGACGGCGATGATGACAGCGCTGAATAAAGATTTTTCAGATCTTTCCGTGACGAGGCTATCGGTCCTATGGTTGGGAATGGATTTGGAAACCAGTCTGTTCAAGTAAGGATGGCGTGGCGGCGGCGGCATCCTCGTGATGGACGTGTGTCCTCAGGCTCCGCCGTTGCGACGGCGTTTGCTCCCGCGTCGGCGCGGAGCTTGGGAGGTAGTCTAGGAGCGGATGCAGATTGTGGTATGCATCGACGACATCTGAAAGACGGAGCATGTGCTGGGCTTGTGGTTCGTGGATGGCAGGTATGGTTTCCTCCTTCGGTGTTTCATTCGTGGTGGGGTGCCAGATCTGGAGTTCGATGGCATGTCCAGGGTGTTGCCCCGGTCTGATTCATTCAATGTCAATAGCTTCACTTTTGGTAAGCCACATTTGAGGTGCACAAAGCTGCATATCAGCGATGGAGCCGCGTCAAGCTTGGGTGAGAAGGTGATTCATCTTTTTTTTTCTTCGATGGCTGTTGTGGTGGTGCCGGAGGCACGTGACGGACGTTAGTGTCAAGCTCAGAAATGTTCTGCTATCTTTTCAGTTTTGTCATGTCGGTCTTTACGTGACTTGTACATTATTCTTTATAATATGAATGAGACACATGTTATCATGCAAAAAAAAGTACTTCCTCCATTCAAAAATATACTTGTCTAGGGAGTACTAGTAGTACAACCTTCAGGGGTGCTTTTTATATTTGTCTAAATTAAATATCGTAGAGTTTGACCATATTTATATAGAATAATTAATATTTATAATATTAAAGTTATACAATCTGACTTAAAAAATAGTTATACAATATAATTAAATTCATAATGCATCTAATGATATTGACTTAATATTGTGAATGTTGATATTAATTTTTATAAAGTTGGTCAAATTTTATAAAATTTAAATTTTATATAAATTTTATATGCAGAGTAAAAAGGACCAGAAGAAGTATTTCGTAGGCTCGACATCGGGAGATCGCCTCAGCACCCCTCCCGGAGGAAAACATATGTCCTTTGGTGACGCAAAAAGAGCAAATCACTCCCATATTAACCTACATCCTGATTAAATCACAACTAAAATTGAAGTCTAAGCAAATTACCCGATAAACAGAGTATACACAACTCCCCTTAAAAAACATAGTATACACAAATGAACCCCTAAAAGAATTTAGTATACACCAATGAAAAATTAGGCGGTATAAGGCGCTTGCTTAGGCGTGGCAAGGCGCTTGGTGTTGGCGTGGAATTACATTGTGATCAAACGAAAACAATAGCGCAGCTTTAAACACTTGTTGACAGTGTTTGCTCATAAACACAAGAAAATGTAATGAGTTACTCCCTCTATCTTATATTATAAAACGTTTTTGGCACGCATGTATGAACCTCGTCACGCTATGATTTTTTCTTCTTCTGTTTTCCATTTTTACCCTCTCACCCTCTCGCCCGCATCACTTGTTCCCCTCCCACTCTCATGCCAGCACCGCCGCTCGCCTCTGCCGCATCGCCCCCACCAACGGTCGCCTCCGCCGTGCCGCCCGCACCGACGTTTCCCTCTCACCCGCATCTCTCTCTTGTCTACATCTCTCGATCCCCTCCCGTCACATCTCGCTGCCTCTCCCTCCAGTGTCGTCGCTGCCCAAGATTTGATTTTTACTGCCGGAGGAGCTCCTGGAGGAGGAATTGATGCATTCATGCATATGTGCAGCGGCGAGGAGCTGTTGGATCTGTGTGGCGGCAAGGAGCAGCCAAAGCGCCACGAGGAGCACTGGAATAGTGGGAGGTGACATGAACACCACAACAACAACGACATCGAACCGCCTCCCCGACGGCCACGGGGAACATGGTGTGTACTCTCCCCTTCTATTGCTCTCTACTCCCGGTTTTTCGAAAAATGGGTTTCCCTCGCTTTGTATACAAAGCAACCAACCAAATCATACAAGGATAGATGTTGGAGCGGAAGCAGCACAGTCGCGCCCAAAAGAAACGACAGAGAAAGAGCAAAAGAAATAAATGCCGACAACGGCAGATCAACAAAAACGAAGAAGCCTCGCGATCGCTGCGCCCATCGGGACCTTCCACTAGGCTCCAAGACTCCGAAGCGCCGGCACCTATCAACACCTCCAAGAAGGATCGCGACGATGACGACGCTGCTGCCAAGGGTTTTCCCCGGTACACGACGAAGCGAAAGGAAGGGTAGCCCCCGACACCCTCCCGGAAGGTCAGGTGGCACCCACAGGCGCCACGCCACCGGTGTCGGCCACGCCGACAGGGGTTTCCCCTGATCCCAACCCGCACCTCGGGCGCTCCGGATCCAACCACCACCCTGCGCCAACGCGGTCATGAGGCCCCCACGCCGTCTCACCACGATACCGCGAAGTGAGGACAGCGCGGTGAAGAATCAGAGCCGGGACTAGGGCATCAGCACCGTCGGCACACGGGAGGACCCCACCTCCACCGTCAGTGACGGTAGCCGTCTGGACGCAATAGCAGGAGCACACCAGGGCCGACCGAGCCCTCGTGGGACCGTAAAGCTCTAGCCTTCGCGTTGCTGCCGGCACGCCATCGACGCCGACGCCCCATATCCGAGCCGCTCCTCCTTCTCACCGCGCCGCAGACAACGAGGCCACGCCGGGGGCCGGCCCGCTAGGATCCAGATGGGGCCCGCCGGGCCCAGATCTAGGCCGGGGGCGCGACGCCGGCCATCCAGCACCACCACGCCGCCCTGCCGCCAAGGAGCAGCGCCGCCACCACGACCGCCGCCGGCCACCCCGCCAGGAGGACGCCTCGCGATCGCTGCGCCCACCGGCTATAGATGCTCTCTTAGATACTTCCTCCTTCCTAAAATATAAGGCGTGATTGACTTTGCACGGTCTTTGATGCATGACTTTTACCACTAACATATACAAAAGTACATGGATTAAATATGTATAAATGGCATCATCGTATTTTGTCTTTTAAAATAACTTTATTTCATATGTCTGTATACTAATTTTGTAGATATATAATACATGAAAATCATAGTCAAAGTTGTATAACAAAGACCAGAAAAGTCATTTGGCACCTTATATTTTGGGAAGGAGGGAGTACATACTAAAATATAGTTTTATATTACAAGAAAGCTAAATTCCGAACCATTTCTGTTACGATCATTTCTTTCCCTCGATTATCCCCTTCACCAACTCAACTAATGTCTACGGTTGTTAAAAACACAAAAGCTACATATTTGACCTTGTATTACTACCATAATTCTGTATTTTTCTCGTTCCTTTCTTAGATTGTCTCTAGCGCATAATGTGTTATTTCTCAAGAATTTATACTTGGAAAAAGTTACTAAAATGTACCGTGATAAATTCTATGTAAATATCATAATACAGACCAGAAACCTAAAAACTTAGCTACAAACACCATGATAACTTTAACTCCGGAAAAAACATAGTGAAAAACACGCCAGGAAGTTCTGTGTAAATAACATGATAATATACACACGTCAATGATTTATGTATAGGGCTGGAAAAAAAGCTTGAAGCTCGTGAGCTAAACGAGTAGCTCGTGACTCGGCTCAAATCGACTCGAACTCGAAGAATAACGAGTCAAGCCAAGCTTTAGTTTAAGATCGTTTATAGACCAAGTTAAACGCGCCAATCTCACGAGTACTCATGTAACTCGTTAGGCTCGGTACAAAAGATCAGCCACTCCCAATACAAAAAAAATCAGCCACTCAGCACCCTATGTCCTAGGCGCACAACACAAGGCCTAGCCGTTGAAGGCCCAACCGCCTAGGAGACTCAAGCGTTAGAAGGAAATTACTATTTTAGTGATATATATATATATGTTTAATATATACATAATCATTTTTATAATATTTGAGGATTTTATGTTCATATATTTAACGAGCTTAACAAGCTAAACGAGTCAGCTCGCGAGTTATATGAGTCAAGCCAATTTTGGATTTGAGCTCGTTATAATAACGAGTCGAGTCGAGTTAACTCGTTAACAAAACGAGCTCTAGCGAGTCGAGCCGAGCTGGCTCGACTCGGCTCGAATTCTAGCCCTACTTATGTACAAACACTATGGTAGCTTTTTGACCCAGGATTTTTTTTACTCAATACACCGTCAGTAACTTATATGTAAATAACATGATAATATATGCACCATAGACCGAATAAGTTACATACAAATCTCATGGTAATTTTTTACTCGGGAAAGAAGTTGTTGGAAACATACCTCTGGTAACTTTTATCTAAATAGCATGATAACATACTCATTGCAGACCTGGTAACTTAGGTACAAACACTCCCGTAACTTATGTGTAAATAGTATAGTAATACACGCACAGTAGACCTGATAACCTATGTACAAACACCGCTGTAACTTTTGAGAGGGGGTTGTTGAAAAATATAGCTCGGTAACTTATGTGTAATTAACATGGTAATATACACACCGCATACCTTAAAATCTATGTACAGACACCACGATAACTTTTGACCGAGGGCAAAAGTTGATGAAAAACATACCGGTAACATTTGACAAAAATATGTTGTTAGAACATATCAATATGGGATCTAGTTTCGAAGGTGTCGTCACTATGAATTTTTTATGTGAAAATGATATTGTATTGAGTGACGGTTTGAGCTGCAAAACATTTCATTTTTTTGAATTTCTGTGAAATCTTCGCTGATGTAAGCATTTTTGTTTTCTAGTGCATGCGTGAATGTGCATGTGGGGAGACGGTTGGAAAACCATTTTTTATGTCCTGGTAATTTTTTGCGTAAATACATTATAACTTGTGTATCATAGATGTGATAACTTACATAGCACACACATGGTAACTTTTTAGCCAAAAAAAGTCGTGAGAACATATCAACATGAGGTTTAGTCGAAGGTCTCCTCGCGATGATTTTTTATGTAAAAATGATTTTTCAATCAAAACTACGGTTTGAGCTACAAAATATATTTTTAAGTTGAATTTTGATGGAATCTTTTGCTGACATCAATTTGTTTTTGTCTTATCTGTATACAAGCATGAATGTTTTTTAGGGAGAATTAGTACACATGATGCAAATATCCTACTCCCTCCGTTTCAAAATATAGTGTGATCGCGCTTCTCGAGGTTCAGCTTTGACCATAAATTTAACCAACGAGACCGACTGCGACGGGAGCAAAAATTATATAATTAAAACCTTCTTTTGAATATGAATTCATTGGTATAACTTTTGCTCTCGCTATAGTCGGTCTCGTTGGTTAAATTTGTGGTCAAAGTTGAAGAACGGAAATCGAGGACACACTATATTTTGAAACGAAGGGAGTAAGAAACAACCCCAACCACATGTGGTTCCGCAGCAGCAGCAGCACAACGGGGTGATCTCAACTTGTCGTGAGCACGGGTCTGCCGTTGGCCACCGTGGTGTGGCATTGCAGTGGGGGTGGGGCGCGGTCGCCGCCGTGGTGCGCCGTTGCAACCAGGGGTCGGGCTCAGGCGCTCCCGTGGTGCTTGTCGCCCACCTCTACCACGTCCGTCAGCTGCACGCGGTGCACCTACCTCATTGGAGAGAAGGATGGCAGCGAGGCAACCTGGTCGAAGGTCCAGCGCTTGCCAACGGCAACAAGATGGCAAGGACGGGCGGTGCCGCTCCTCCCTCATCACCGTTTGACAGGAGCTCGTGGCGAACGACGATGGTCCTTTTCTTGCAATATCCTCCTTGTTGCGATTTCTATAAATTAATGATGTCGTAATATTTTTTTCCGTAACACCTGTATAAAGGCGAGTACAATTTACTTTTTTTTGCAACATTAGCTCTGTTGTAGAAAACATTTCACAACAATATTTTTGTCGCAGAAGTTCTGCAACATGAAATCTGTTGCAAATGTCCAAACACAATATCATCCTTGTTGCAAAGCTAGCAGCTGAATCTAACATGCACCCCGCGTTGAATTCAATGGCTCGCGAGGCGGCGGATTTTTTTAAAAAAATCTGCCGACCGACGCGTAACATTGCCCAAATTTACAAGACTTTTTTAAGACGAAGGGAGCACTATACTAGTAGGACAGAATGATGGTACCTTTTACGTCCTAAAATATAGTGCATATTATACTTTTTGTGAACTTTGAATACCATACTATAAAAGCAATATCATCAGATTTATCATGAAATACATTTTCATAAGGTATATAGATATGTAGGGTTTAGGAATTATAGTCTTGCACTTTCTTAGTAAAAAAAAACATATGCATAAGGGAATACTCAAACCAACTGACGCCTTGCAGGTACAATGTATTTCCCTTTTCCCTGGCCATCATCTCTTTTGGCCAAACCAACATCCTCTCTCTTGGCCAAAACTGCAGGCATTCTTGCACCATCCGATTTTGCCACAATAGTACGATCATCAGGGCACTGAAACAGAATAATAACACTTCAGTAAAATTACTGGCAAGTACCAACCCCAAAAGATATAAACAGTACCTTGTATATATATCTTATCCTAGCCTCCTCATCCGCCAGCATATCCTCCTCATTCTGGATGTATTCAGGTACCCCTCGATCGACCAAACCGTACCCTACTTTGTGTGGGTGAGAGTGGCGACCTTTATATTTATCACCATTGACAGGGTGCTTCAAATCAACATTTCCATAATTCATACATTCATAGCATCGGCCTTAGGAAAAAAAAACATGTGTAGACAGTTACTACATATGTCTGGGCATGAACTAGCTTAGATATTAAAACTACAGGAAAGCTAAGGTAAACATGACACTAGGGGCAACCAAATGACATCTACCATATAAATGTGAGCACGAACCGTATGAACAAAACTTAACGTAAGGCAGAAGAAATACCATTGTCATTGCGTTTCACCATACAGAAACAATTGAGCACATATTCAGCACTTTCGCCCTTTATTTGTGTGACTTCAGCAAAGAATAGATTGTTGATGCCACCGTGAAAATCATCAGCTCCTTAGGCTTTGTAGTAAAATTGAGATGATAGTACATACTGAGGCAGCCAATCTCCCCCATATAAAATTCTTGGAAGCACACAACACCATCAAGTTCATATGCAAGATCCTGAAAAGGAGGCATGGATTGTATCAGCACCTAGTACATGAATATAAGACAATTAACACAGACCTGGTAATAGGACAGAGACTGAGGGCAAGGAGGAGGGAGAGAGAGCAAACCCCTAAAAGATGGTGATCTTCATTGTACTTGTCCAGTAAAGCTTGAACCAATCGGCTGATATTCCCAGGTTTCGGATTGTCTTTGGAAGACATCTTCCTTGTGCCATCAGGCCAGTAAAGGCAATATCGAACCGCTATCTCCGCCTCCGAAAGCCCATCCTTGCGCCTAGTTCAGGTCAGAGCATTCTATATGTTAAAAACATTGTAATTTCTGACATGCGAAAATCCATGATAAAGTTGAGAACATTCACATTATTGGAGAGCGCAGGTCGTCGAGATGGCTAGCGATAGCATCCTTGGCTTCCTGCAAGCTCCGGAACGGCCCACCCAGAGGAGGATACGTGTGGAAAGAACCCACAAGGTCTGTTCTGATGAAAAACTGTAAATGCCAACCAGAAAAGTAAGGAGCCAAAATAGATGGAGACGAGTGCCTTGACGTTGGCGAGACGTCGTGAGCCGCCGCCTCTGCCTGCGTGGAGGAAGAGGAAGTGTTGGTGTTCTTTGGCTCTAACGCCCCGCGGGCACACCATGATAAGGGTACTCATATCTGAAATGGAAACATGATCGGAAGGTTGGTAGACAAGAAAGTTTAAAACTATGGAGACGAATAATTCCATCGTATGATGGATAAAATAGAAACAATGGAGCAAGAGTCACATACGTACCGTCGGCCTCGAGGCCGCCACTGTTTGCCGGGAGGAATATACGTTTTTGCAGATGCCGGATGCTCCCGTCTGAAGCAGAAGAACACAAGCTCGATGAGTTACGTCGATAAAGAACAACTTATTCATCAACTAACCATCTATCTACTGAATAATATAGAAACCGGCATAGCAGAGTAGCAGATACAGCAAGTAGCCGAAAGCCAGTGGATCATGGTTAAGTTTGGATATAGCTGAGAATCGCACATTTCCTTTGTGTAGATGTAGTAATGGAAGTGGAAGCGAGGTGCCGGGAATTTGGCCGTGTTGCTTGAGGGACAGTGGCTGGCTCGTACTCCCTCTGTAAACTAATATAAAAATATTTAGATCATTAAAGTAGTGATCTAAGTGTTCTTATATTAGTTTACGGAGGGAGTAGAAAAATAGAGCAGTGAGCGAGAAAGGAATAGAGTTCATACCGTGGGGGCTGCGGCCAACTGCGGAGCCTCGTCTGGACACCGGCCTCCACGTTTGCACCTGCTACGCGTCGAGGCATCCCATCCGCGTCGGCGGGGACATAGCGGCCGCCGGGAGGCATGACGGGAAGGAAGGGGTTGTGCGGCGGTGGATGCAGCCGACGGTGGCGCCCCGCCCGGACGTCGGTGATGGCTTCTCTGCAGAGACGGTGGTCGTCGCGGCCGCGTAAAGAGAGCTTTGGTGGGGAGACGAGGAGAAAAAAGCAGACGTGTGCTGTACTATTTGTTCTTCATGTTTTGCTTGGAAGCGGAAACGGACATAGACCTCTCGGAAAGCAGGACGGAAACGGATACTTGCCAAAAACGAGCACGGAGCAAATACGGTCCGAAACTGATACGAAAGCGGATGTTTGCTGCAACTAAGAGACCCCTCGAATCATGCATAAAAAGTGCTAGGGGGTGTTTGGTTTACAAGTCCTAGGACTTTTTCTAGTCCCAGGGACTAATCAAAAAAGACTCTCTAGTAGAGTCTTTTTCTAGTCTCTGTAGAAAAAGTCCCTCCTGTTTGGTTCTTAGGGACTTTTTAAAGACTTTTTCTAGTCTCTGGGACTAAAAAGTCTCTAAACCAAACACCCGCTAAAGCACGAGCAAACCAACAAACCCGTTCAATTGCTAAGATGACCCCTCGAATATTATGATACATCGCTTCATGGTGAAAAAAGCAACAACACATTGGATGAGACTCGAAATAGGACATTGCACACGCTCGGTTGACCGTGTGGTTAAGTCACAAGTTAACATGAAGAGAAAGATCAAACAAAGACAAACATCGTCGAAGGACCGGGACAGGACATGTGGGGAAACGGGCAGTGGACGACGATGGACGGCCGGAGGACACCGTCAACACAGCTCCAGTGTTGCAGCGTCGACGATGAAGCCCGTTTTGGTCACCGGGAGCAGGGTATGCGAGCAAGCGGGCACCACATGACCTAGTGTGGCAGGGTAGGAGCACAATCAGGATTCGGCGCTTACAACAATGGCCCTGAATCCTGATGGTTCCTTCAAGGTGCTGGCGTGGAACCACAATGTGATCAGACGAAAACAATAGCAGAAGTTGAAATAAGACATCTAGGAACACAAGAAAAGGCTATGAGATATTACTGTTGTGGCGTTGGGCTATCCACCAAACCCTCATATAAGGAATAATCGCGTGAGAAGAACATGAGAGATATCAAATCACGACAATATTTTTGAGGAGCAGCTTCGGAAGTAAGGTCATCTTGATGCTCTTCTTGTTTCTCTAGCTGCGGAGCTCGCAAGACCCTACACTGCAAGGTAAAAGAACACAATTTCTATTAAAACCTACTCCGCGAGTCAATATGACCAGAATATGTTGTACAGAAACATAACAAGGTATTTACCTTTTTGTGTTGCCAATTCGCTGGGATGCATCCAGGACTGCAATTTGTGGTCAACAAATGATGAACAGAAAGAGATTTGCCACGGGCTCAATGTCCATGTATTGCCCACTGTTCCACTTCTACAGAGCTTTAGCGTGCGAGCTGGTAGCCGATGTGCGGCCACAGTAGCAGTGACGCAGCCGCCTTGCGGTGGTTATTCGTAGGAGGGCAGCCATCCATAATCCCCTTGCCATCAGCATTGGCTATATCTTTGCATGGGAAAAAAAATCATTTCCTCCTATTATCCTTCATGGGGAATTGACTGGATGAAATAATTTTCGACAAAATAGGTTGTTCATATCCTTCAGTCTTCCTATCAGTACTGCTTAAATTGCTTATCACAGACCACTGCATCTCAAAGTTGGGTACGTGTCCTGCTTGCTGCATGTCATGCAGAAGTCCTGCGGCTTCCGGTGTGTTGTTACACCTACGGTAGTTATCAAAAACAGTTCTATACATGCCAAAGGATGCTGCAGACCCAAAGGTCCTTAGCAAATCCAAAATCTTCTTAGCGTCACTGGTTCTTCCCATTGAACAAAGGCCACGCATGAGCACATCACAGGATCTCTCACTTGGTTTTAGGTTTTCCAACTGCATCTCAGCAAGAAAATCAAGCGCCCGGTCAAATTCTTTCAGTATACACAGCCTGTGAATGACAGAGCTGTAGCTAGCTTCACTTGGAAGTCTACCATGCTTCAACATTGTATTTATCAGATTAACAGACATTTCCACGTCACCCTGTCTGCAGAATTCCTTGATTAGCACATCAAAACTAATGTAAGATGTAGTTAGTGCACTTCTGCTCAGGTTGTTCAGACATGATTTTGCTTCAGAATTTCTTCCAAATGAAAGGAGAGCTGAAATGAGAGTCAACTCAATGACTAAACCATGCTTCCATCCACTGCCCTCAATCAGATGAAATAATTCCAGTGCTTTCTCGAGGTTCCCTAACATGCAGTGGTGACTCAATACTATTCTGAGACTGCGGTTGGTTGGTGTTAATCCCTGAGCAATGCAAGCATCAAGCATAGTAACTGAACGATCGGTATCTCCAGACTTGTGAAAGCCATAAACAAGGAAATCATATGTTGTTTTGTCTGGAGAAATACCGTTACCTTTCATATCCTTCAACAACTCATGAACCTGCAAAATGTTTCTTCTCTTGAAAAGACAGAATAACAGAATGTTGTATAAAATCAGATCTGTTGACTTCTCACTGTCTTGCATCAGCTCCTTAAGGCATAACGCACTAGAAAACTGACTCTGCTCACACATTCTGCGGACAAGTAGGCGGTAGCTAGAAATAGAAATGCTAGCATGTATCTTTAGCATGATACACAGAACTGCGTCTACTTTTCTCCAATTGTTTAGACAACAATATGATTGAAGGATGGAATTTAGCAATTTGTCACTTAATTTCTTCCCTAAAGTGGATGCTTGAACAACTGATATTGCCTGGCTTACTTTTCCTGTCTGCAGTAATTCGTTCACAATGCAGCTGCAAGCTGGGACATCAGAACATTCTGTTTTCATCATAGACTGTACCAAGTCCTTGCATCGTTCTGCATCAAACCATGCTAGTGAAGAGAACGCAAATTGGTGGGTGAACACATCCGATACTTTTATTTTGTTAAGGCAGATGTCATACAATCCAATCGATTCGACAGTCCTCTGCTCCTTTAGGAAGCCCTCTGCCACATTAAGAATCAGGGAACGGCTCACATCCACACCCTTTTCTAGGAGAGCCTCCAGCATCGCACATCCAACATTAGTGTAACCTGTCCTGCATAACTCTTTGAGAAGTGCACAATATGCACTAAAAAACAAATATGGATAGCAGTCCAGCAGCGCACTTATAAGCTGCAAGGCTTCCTCCATTACTCCCCATTTGCACAAGTGACTGATGAGGGGTATCACATCCTTCTTATCAGGAGACCAACTAAACTTTGTTGCAACATTCCAACACTCCCAAAACCCTGCGATGTTCCTTTCTGTACAGAAGCCTAAAAGCAAATAAGTATATGTATCTTGATTGACTGGCAAGCCTCTTCTGAATAACCTGTCCAAAACTAATCTTGCACAAGCTGACATCTCATTCTTACTCAGTGTTTGGACGACTAAATTTAGAGTTTGAGCATCCAATTTATCAAATGTATATGGCATTTCCTTCATAAGGTCAATAACATCCATAACATGCGCAGGGCTTGCGCACAAGGACTTGATTAGTTCTGAAGAGCTAGCTGGTGAAATGTAATGTCCCCATTGAAAAGCTTCATTTTTCAGCAGAAGAGCACTTGCAACATTGCCTTGCTGACACGCACTGACTATCTTCGAGTTAATATCTAGGTAAAGAGCATTATCAAGAATCTGTACCAACGAAATCTCAAGCCTTTTGGAGTCAGTGTCCAAATACAGGCCATTGCCTACTGAATCAAAAAACTCAGCTTTCGGGAAGCCAGTGGCGTTATCTCTCTTGACCTTCACTCCTAAGTGGTCTAGCCCCAGGAAGGATAAGGCCTTAGAGAGCACACAATTTCCAGATGGAAGATCATTTACACCATTAGTCTCCATTGTTCTCAAGATATGCTCTATATCATCAAACTGCCTATACTTGCAATATCCTGCCAGAAGTATCCTGTATGTTAAAAGTTCTGGCATTATTTTTCTTTCAATCATGTCTTCAAGGATATATTTCGCATGTCTGTACAATCCCTCTGTGAAAACACCACCTATAATAGCATTATAAGCACAAACTTTAGGTTCAATATGTCTAGAAAAGCACTCAGATAAATAGAGGAATGCAGCTTTGAGTTTCATTTCTCTACAGCTATGGCATATGAAAATGCCAAAGGTTGTAGCATCTGCGGCAAATCCTAAGGACTCTAATCTTTGCAAGACAAACCATGCCTCGTCAGTACCAAGATTTGTGCACAAAGACGCAAGCATTCGATTGCAAAGACGCAGCTCAGGTAAATACCTCCACTCTTCCAAGAAATTCATCATATCACCAATATCCTTCTTCTTGCAAAATTCTTTTGCGACAGTTGACAATGATCCCTTGCTTATTTCAATGTTCAAGCTCTTTAGCTGCCGAATTATACGAATAGCCTGTAAGAATTTGTCTCCCTTGACTAAATCATTGACAACAAAATCAAGAACATCTCCTTCTGTGCAAGAGCCTAATCCAACTTCAAGCATGTCCACATATACTCTTAATACTAACGCCTCTTTTCTCTTTCCGACCAGACGATTTAGAAGTACTTGATAGCATGAGGCTGAAGGAACCAAACACTTGGACCTTGCACGATCAAAAAGTGCCACTGATTTGTCGAGGTGGCCAGCTTCGGAATACATCTGGGTAATCTGACTGAACAGTCTACTCGCATCGGTCAGAGCCCTGTTGTCATCCAGCAAGAGAAGCAACGATTCAGCTTGGTTGAGCATATGAGCATCTGCAAGTATTGACACCATGATGTCATTCGACCTTGGAAGATGTCGGAAGTCCTTGCTCTGCCACGAAGCCCACCTATACATATTCCACAGAAATCTTGCGTTCCTAACTTCTGCTGCACCTGGTCCGAAACCGATCAAAATGTCAAGAAAATCCTCAGGCCTCAGCCGCGAAGCACGCCAGAACCTGCGGAGGGTCTCCGGTGAGAGCCAGAGACCAAGCTTAAGAACATCCCGCAAGCTGCAATTCCCTTCAAAGGTGTCCCTTCCAGTGTCAAAAATGAAAGAGCACTTGGACACAATCAATTTCCCAATACCAGGGCCCAGTTTTGCTACCAAATGGACATCAGCCTCGCACTTTTCCCCAGTTTCGTGCTCCGCACTAAATCCGGCTTCCTCCGAAGATCCGGCAACGGCCGAATTGCAGAGAGAGGTGCCTTCTTTCTTCCCCAGGGTGTAGCAGCGTTCACCATCAAACAAGCTCCCTTTGTTGGAGTTCAACTCCGGAGCATTATTGGCATAGCCTCGGTGTTCAATCTTGGGCTCTCTCCTTAGATTCGAGCTGGAAGTGGTTGAAAATGAAATAAAATTAGTGTCAAGCAGGAACAGCAGTGCCATTCTGGAGAAAAGAAGCTCTGTCTCTGACGCACCTTGGTCGACGACGCCGTAGATGGATTGCTCGGCGCAACTGCCACGCCTTCCACATGTGATTTCCCCGTATACCTCGCGAGCGGTTGGGGCCGCCGCATCGCTCACCCAACGAGGTTGGTGGGCGGACCCATTAGCGCGCGGCCTTCCTCCTCCCCCCGTATTCTCCTGAGACGGGCCGCGGCGGCGACGGCCAGGGCGGGCGTGCTGGTGAAGGCGGCGCCGCGCGCAAGGAGCGGCGGAAGAGGGAGTAGGGGCCGCCGGAAGAAGGAGCGCGGGGGGAGGGGGAGACGGCGGAGGCGCGCGGTGTTCGATCCACCCGGCGAAGATGACCGGAGTTGGGTCAGGGGAGCCGCTGGGCCGGGCGCAGGAGGTCGTCGGGCTGCTTCTTTCTGATGTTTTGGATAACAAGGCCCACCAACAACACCAACGAGGCCTAATTCAAAACCGACACAAACGCGAGCCACCATCCCGGCAACATATACAAATCGCTTTCGAATCTCCCGACGAGCGCCGACCATCATGGGCACGAAGACGAAGCGATCCTTCCCCGCCTACTCCTTCCAGCCCCACGCCGTCGACGAGGCAGCCGGCTACCCCAGCTCGGTTCTCCTCGACAGCAAGGCCTACTTCGCCGACCGTGAGAACGGCGCCATCGTCGAAGCGCAGTCGATCACCGGCCGCACCGTGAAGGTCACCTTCTGCCTCGCAGACCCGCCGACCGTCTCCTACTTCTGCGTGCACGGCACCGGGTTCAATATCGAGGACTACGCCGTTGAGCCCTGGGTTATATCCTCGGACAAGGACCTCGTCCTCCTAGGCTCTGGCTCAGCCCCCGGAGCGACGTGCAAGGACGTGATCATGCCGAGTACTTCGTCTACAAGGCTGGCCGCGGCGGCGGGCCATCGCTCACACCGATCCCAGCCACTCCCCCCAGGTATCAGGAACACATGGAACGTCGGTATCGTGTCATGCGACGACGAGGGGGGATTTCTCCTAGCTGACCTCATGCATACAATGCCTACCCTTGCAAACTATGACCTCACCGTCTTTTCATCCAAGACTGCTACGTGGACCACCAGGAAACTGCAAGTGCAGGCGCCGCTCAGCCGCATCAGGGTAGATGACCTGTTCATTGCACCTCACAAGGTGATCACGCTTGGCGGAGGCATGGTGGCATGGGTCGACCTCTGGCGTGGCATCATCGTTTGCAACATTCTCGAGGAGGAAGCCGACCTCTTCATCTATTTCATCCCACTGCCTAAGCCCGAATTCAACTTGGACCGGATGGGCGATCCGACACGGGTCCACGATGTCACCTTTTGCAATGATGTCATCAAGTTTGTCGAGATGGACCATCATCTTTATAGACCGGAGGGTGTCACCAAGAGGTTCAAGGTGACAAAGGATCTTGATAGCATAGATAGGATGCACGATGTGGACATTCTCCTCACTCCACATGATGACTTCATAAGAACACATAATTAACAAGAGCAAATCAATAATATCAGTGATGGTTGGAAGGTCCAGACATGTTATAGGCATCTTTCCTGGGACCACTGGTTCAAGGGACATGTTGTTCATGTCCACGACATCTTGGGAGTTATTTATCCAAAACCACCACACTTGGGGATAGGGTAACCACTTGGTACCACATTGAAGGCATATCACAAAAAACCATCGAAAATGTGCCTAATGCATATCGTGGAGCACTGATAGTCGGATAACCTCGCGAAAACAGTCAAACTGACTGGTTGGGCCCACCTGTAAGGCTGACATGGATTGCCCATGTGGAAATTTTTCTGAGTTGGACCTAGGTCCTACCTGTCAATGACTTGAAGTGTTTTTTTTCATCTTTTCTTTTTTATTTCTCTCTCTTTTTCTCTGTGGGCATTTGACCGAACAGGTTGTGGACGAGCACTGGACACGGACATCACCGGCGCAACCACCACAGAGGACATGTGCAGCGTAATGCCTGGCCAGCACCACTCCTGGCTGCCGCCGGCGAGCTCCTCTGGGAAACCAGCTCGCGTCCGCGGGCCGTGTCGTGGAAGCGTGGCTGCTCGTCCTCCGGTGGACGCGGACATGGCTGGGGCGGGATCTCGCCCGAGCTCAGCGTACGGCCCCGCCTCCTCGCTTCCACTCCCGAGCGCCGTTGCTGCCGCGGAGCTCCACACCGCCAACACCGACCGCCGCCGCCGGCACGGAATGAAGGGACGAGGCAGAGACACAGCAAGCGGGAGCAGCGCCGGCAGCAGGACGTGCGAGCTTGTTCCGCGCTCGCATAGCGCTCTCCCTGCCGCGCTCTCCCTGCCTCCTCGCTCCCACTCCTGAGCGCCACCGCCGCCGCGGAGCTCCACGCCACCAACACCGACCGCCGCCGCCGTTCAGTGACCGGAGCGCCGCTGCCACGCGTCTGCCGTGCTATTTCTCTTCTGGCCAAGGGGATGACGCGGACGAGCACCACTCCATCACCAGAGTGGCCTGCTTTTTTCAGTTATGGGAGCGCGGTGGCCTGCACCGTCCAGGCTGCCGCCGGCGAGCACCTCTCCACCGGAGCTCCCGTCCTCTACTTGACCGGTTGAAGAGATGGGGAGGAAGAAGACAATGGATGGATGACAGGGGGGACCTAGGTCCAACTCAGCAAAATTTCCACATAGGCATTCCACATCAACCTTATAGGTGGACCCAACCAGTCAGTTTGACTGTTTTCGCGAGGTAATCTGACTATCAGTGCTCCGCGTTACGCATTAGGCACATTTTCGGTGGTTTTTTGTGCTCTGCCTTCAATGTGGACCAAGTGGTTACCCTAGCCCTAAGTGTGGTGGTTTTGGGTAAATAACTCACATCTTGGTCGATGATGCCCTGAAGCATTATGTGTTGTCGCATCAATGGGGGATGATTTTGCTGAAACATTGGCGTTGAGTAAGATGTGGGATCGTAATGTTGGAAGAATAACATTGAGGAACCTCACAACAAATTTCCCGATCCTCGACACTAATGGGGACGATGTTGTCTACATGATGGTGAAGTGTCACGAAAAGAATTGGGCCTCTTTGATTCACAGGATTTTGAAAATGTAGGAATATGAAAAGTATAGGATTGCAGTGGCATGTCAACTTGAATCCTATAGGATTAGCAAAGAGTGTTTGATACCACATGAAAAATAAAAGAAATGTAAAAAGAGGTTGGAGTGGATGTTAGTTTTCCTATGAAATGTAGTACAAAAGATTCCATAGGATAAATTCCTATAGGATCCAATCCTATGAATCAAAGGGCCAACATAGGAAAAAATCCTAAGGATTTCAATCCTCCAAAATTCCTAAAGATATCCTTTGAATCAAAGGAGCCCTGGATGGTTGGTGTTGTTCTCCGGAAGAAGACCGTGGAGATACTGAAACCATATTCCACGGAGAGAGCCTATCATTTCTAACAGATATTTCTGTCCTCTGCATTCTCACAATATCTTAATACTTCTCCAAGGCAAGTCTCTTTGGATCCGTATGCATTGTTTTAATTTCTTCATCTTTTCATACTAATTATTTTACGTGATGATTATGATATATGGACATGTTTGCTTCCTTGATATTATGTAGTGTGGACAAAGTCATCAGTGCACCAAAAGGGCCTCAGAATTATCAACATACACCCGGAAGTATTACTCAAAACAACGAGGTATGTTGTGAGTGCGGCATTTCGGTGCTTAGACTCATCTGCACCCGTCCAGGAAAAAAACTTACAAAAAATTCAAAACAAATTCAAAAAATTCCAATCTTTTTTTGCATGGTAGAAAATTTATCACGTGAGGTACGCTCCAAATTTGAGATCATATGGACTTATGAGAAGCTCTCAGCAAAATAGACAAATCTGGTCAGAACAATGCATGAACAGTAAACAATTTTACAGACCCTGAATTTGTTTTTTTTTTGCCGAGAGCTTCTCAGATGTCCAAATGATTTGAAAATTGTAGCGTACCTCACGCATCAAATTATCTGCCACACAGAAAATTTGGAATTTTTTGACTTATTCTAATATTTATTTTGATTTTTTCCATAAGGGCAGGTGCAGCTGAGCCTGGATTCAAAAGTGGATTACCGGTATGTTGTAATCAACTATCATTCTGTTGTAGATGCATCCATGTTTCCATGTTCATGCGGTGACATTTAAATATGACTTTCTTTGCAGCCACCGCAACAAAATACGTCGAGCATACATGGCCTGTACCAAGGTAGTTCTGATGAAGATGCTCATGGTGCACACCTAGACTACAACGATAGCAATAACCAACATCCAGTGTCGGGGCAGTCAAATTTACCAACAAGGCACACACCCAGGCAATGCCAATGTTGCTTTTGTTGAGGGTTGTCTTCGTTCAATGCATGCTAGCCAATCAAGGTACCCCGTGCCAGTGGTTTACACAGACGCCCATTAATTAAACCCATTAACAGTCGTGCAAAGTGCCCTCGCTGGGTTATGCCACATCATTTTCCCCGGTGCGAGCAAAAGAAAAAAGAAAAAAAAAGACAACACAGCAGATCAACACGCCATCTATTCCTTCGTGGGGAGGCAACTCCCCTGCTGAGTGGCCAATCATGGCTCGCAGTGCCACCGGGGCAGGGGTCGCCACAACTTGCTTCTCTGGTGCCTCCGGGATCGGCACCCCTGAATCGGCACAAGCGGAGCAACACGGAGGCAAATGCCATCCGATTACCATGGCAAAGACATTAAGTGCCTGGTAGAGTTACTTTAGCATATATCTGGCCATGGGCCGGGCCGGGCCGGGCTTGGGTCGGGCCTAAAAAAGCCCATGGCAGAAAAACTGAGGCCTAGGCCCTACCATCGGGCCTACTTTTTAAGCCCAAGCCCGGCCTATCTGGTAAAAAGCCCTGAAAATCCCTTAGGGCTTAGGGCCGTGGGCTGGGCCTCTTCCTTAAAATGTCAATATGCTAAGCCCAAGCCCGCCCAGGCCCTGCTGGTGGGCTCAAAACTCAGACCCAAGCCCGACCTACGATCAAGCCCATCGGGCCTAGGCCCTGGATTTTAGGGTCGGGCCTGGGTGGGTCGACAGGGCCGGGCCTGAGATGGCCAGGACTACTTTAGCATGAATATCTTGTATAACCCGAGTGCAGTGTTTCTGCTTCCGAGCTCATCTGCACCCCCTTGACGAAAAAAATTAAAACAAATACTAAGTAAATCCAAAAATTCTAAAAAAAATTATGTGGTAGATAAGTTTATGTGTGAGGTGCGCTCCAAGTTTCAACTCATTTGGACATCTGAGCAACTCTCAGCAAAAAAGACAAATTCAGGGTCTATAAAAAAGTTTACTATTCACACACAGTTCTGACCCGATTTGGTTTTTTTTGCTGAGAGCTGTTCAGATGTCCAAATAAGTTGAAATGTGGAGCGAACCTCACGCACAAAATTGCCTATCACATAAAAAATTAGATTTTTTGAATTTTTTTAGTATTTGTTTTAAAAAATTTATGACCGGGTGCAGATGAGTCTGGCACCGAATTGGGTTTTCAGTATAAACCTGAGTTCTAAATAGACTAGCTTCACACAGTTAGCATTGTATCTAGTCAACATAGATCTATCTATTCCCGACAAATTTCTAAAGGTCACATTTCTAACTTGTATTTGCGACATCTTAGCCAATCCAAAAGCCGTTCAAAAGTGTGAGAAATTGCTCTGGCAAGCTCACACCAACCATGTACTTAAAGGAAGGTTATTTTTTTGAGAAATCACCGGGGAGGAGTTCATCCACCTGAATATATTACTCAAAAGTGGCCAAATGACAATAGAGTGATTCAATATATATAAATGGATCAAAAACCTATAAATGAAGAATTTACAAACACATATAACCAATTTCCCTCTCATTAGTGCGCATAGTTTCCCTCTTTGCGACAGTTTTGCGCACGCCAACCTTTTTTCTTTAGATGAGAAGCTTCCAATAATTGGGGAAATTTTGAAACCAGTGATATGTTTAAATATAGATAACAAGAAAGATCATTCCTTTTATAATGATTATTAGCAAAAATGTCCATGCATTGCAACGGAAGAAAAAAAATACTCCCTCTAACCCAATAAAGCGTGCCTACATGCTCCTTTCGTCCATGACATCTATGTCAACACGATAGCCTGCCCATGTTGCCACTTATCCTTCATTCAGCCCTTGACAACGATGGTTGTGTTATTTACCTGATCAAAGCACGTTGGAACGTGATCGATTGCAAGGTGATGAGGTCAACCACCGCATGACACACTTGTCATTGAATTGCTCAGTGGAATGTTTAAAACTTCAAAAAAATAATCTTGTCAAGCTGGATATGAGGGTCACCCTCTCTGAGCTACTCCTGCACCTAGTCTATACACCGATCTACTCCTGCATCCATATACCGCCCCAATACTCCATCTCGCTTTTAACTTGCAATGTTGTGGGCTTGTTTAATAGAGGGGGAGAGGGGTGAGTCATGCACGTGTCGCCACGTGCCTCTTTAGTGCTTCGCTATGGAGCAAATGCCAAAAATTTCCTTCATTTATCAATAATACAATTGGAGATATGTTCTCTATAAACAGTACACAAATGATCATCTGTAACATCCCCTTCGACTATACTACAATGATCTAATGCATATTAGCTAAAAATATAATATCCTAATCTACATAAAAATTATTGACCAGCACAAAGGTAAGAAACTTCTCAACAAATAAAAAGTGATAATTCACGTGCAGACACTTTTGCCCATAAATGAACAAATATATTGATGGAGCAAACGCCAAAAATTTCCTTCATTTATCAATAATACAATTGGAGATATGTTCTCTACAAACAGTACACAAATGATCATCTGTAACATCCCCTTCGACTATACTACAATGATTTAATGCATCTTAGCTAGAAATATAATATCAGAATCTACATAAAAATTATTGACCAGCACAAAGGTAAGAAACTTCTCAACAAATAAAAAGTGATAATTCACGTTCAGACACTTTTACCCATAAATGAACAAATATATTGATGGTGGCCTAATTCTTGGAGCATTTCTTCAAGTAGAAGCTATAGAAGGACAGATAAGCAGTCAATGGTTTTCAAATGGATTATAACATACGGATGTATGTAGACATATTTTAGAGTATAGATTCACTCATTTTGTTCCGTATGTAGTCACTTGTTGGAATCTCTAGAAAGACTTATATTTGGGAACGAAGGGAGTATATTTCAATGGATAGACATGAAAATAATAATTTGTAACTCAAATCAACTGCTCGCGTACTTGAAATCTCATGGTATGTGTTACAACACAACCATAGTACACAGAAGCACACTTGAAATCTCAGGGTATGTGTTACAAGTTACAACACAGCCATAGTACACAGAAAACAAAATCATGGAATCACTTTGAAATTTACAAGTGAAACTTGATTCTAGCATTACATTACCAGTTATGCAGCTCATGTTTTGCCACTGATCTTCGTATAATTGTGCCCCAAGATGAATGACCTGCATGATAATGTGTCAGTAGTTCAATGTACAATTCCTAAAGGACATTAACATCTAACAGGAATTTCATTGCAACTCTATAAAAGGGCACTGGGTATACTAAAACCTTCAAGCATTTTGAAATGTTGAGTAATGGACAATTGAATAGGCAAGCCATGTTTCGCCAATTTGAAAAGCAAGTGCTGCTGATATATGTAGATAATCCATAGTGATGTATCTGTCCTTCACCTTGATAGCAATTTGCAGGAAAATAAAACAAATGCGACATACTTGAAAATATTATCTTCATGTTGGACTATTTTTTTCTACAAACAGATACATGGTTTCACAAAAGCTCATCTAGAAGATCAATAAACTTAAATGATTTACGCTAGTAGCATCTAGTCAAGTACATTATTCTGCTATAAAAATATACTGAACCTCGGAATGACCGGCTTGTGCAATTGTCGGAATTATTACAAAAATTCTTTGAATTTTTTTATCAACTAAAACGACAACCCAAAGCAGCATCCGCGGTTAAGTATGACACACAAATTACCTGAAATTATACTTTTTTTCAATTTTTCATACTTATGTTGTCAGATATATTGTGCATATACCACCACTACAGTTTCCTAAAATGCTTAGTGGTCCAAAATATTTAAGAGAACTGCACAATCAAGGAGTACCAGGTAATCGAACATTAAAGAGTTGGAGATATAAACCAAATCCTACGTGTGAAGATTCTGTAAACCTTTTGTATCCATTGAAGCTTCAGGGATATGTAGTTGGCTATGTCGCATGTGAGTTGCTGGAAAAGGGCCAGAAGAACACGTTGGTCCAGATAAATGGGGTACGGTGCACACAACCCTCGCAAAATAACCTAGCCGAAAGGATATTAGAGTATCCGGTATCCACAGTGATACATATGCTAATTAAAACACTGGATAAACTGATAAAAGTGGTTCTCCGTGTAACAGAAGCGTGGGTGCATGAGATGGACTAACTATGAGATGCAAAACTCTATGTATTTGTAGGCATCGTTTGATTTTCTCAAGCGGAAATAAGAAAATGGGGAATATGCGAACAACTACATTTCAAAATTTTCGCTCGGATAGTACTCTGCTCAACTCCTTCACCGGGTCCAGTGAAACATCAACCTGAAACAGCAATTACAACCAGTAAACCAAATGCTTGATACTTTTATTATTCAGAAAACACACGAAATATCTGTGTTAGGTGGAGGGTTAAAACTATATCTCATGTTTGAGTTGTACTGAAGGCCAAGGGTGGAAACACCCTGATTAAACAATCATCTCCATCAATGTAGACCAACCATCGTGCAAGGCACCTACAGTTTACTCTCTAATTATCACTACATAGAAAATCATACTCGTGCAAAGAACATTATACATGCAGATAATAAGCAGAGTAAGCACATAGAAAATGACAGTCATCCACACTCCCCAAAGCAAGCAGGCAGTTAGCATAAATAGCTAGTCATTGATCAGAATTTAGCTAACCTAGTAACCATAAGTTAGAACAATATTCTTCCGCGATAACAACACAAACTCAATTGCAACTGAATCAGAGCCGACACGACACGGTCCAGATCAAGTAATTTCATGGTGATGTTGTTTAGAGCAAGTGTTTTTTCAGTTGAATAAATGAGTCATCTGGATCGAAATTTTGGGATGCCAGCACACTGTATTATTTTCTGATGTATCATATCAACACCGTGGAGCTGCCTATCATGGCGCTTTGTTTTCTCTACCAGCAAAATAATGGTGCTTTGTTTATTCATCTGGCACGTATGGAAGAATCGAGGCAGAGAAATTGTACAGCGAGAAAAGATTTTCAGGCACGCTCACCTTGGCCCAGGGTGGACGGCCATTGACCCGCTGGTACTCCAACAGAGCGTAGGTTATTGTAGAATTCGTCCAACACAAGAGAGAGACTCTGGGTAAATGACGATGAGTTCGATGAGTCGGAGTCCAAAGCTGTTTGAAATGCTTCAAAGTCTTGCATCAACTGGTCCAGCAAATAAATGATGGCCAAGTTACCAAAAATTGAAGAAAAAAACGTAAACCAAGCGCAAAACTGAAGAAACATCATGGACAAATGCCTTGTTTGTGCATTGTCAATTAATATAGATGTTCAATAAACCTAAATCATATGGCTCAACATGGCAACTCAAATGTTACATATTGACAAAAGTATACCAAAAAGTGAACCAGTGCACACTCCATACAACACAATGTGAATACATGTTAGCAGCTAAATGCAATACCAGTGTACATAATCAAGAACAGTGAAACTGAAATCATCACAAGGGTGTACTTACCTCAAGATCAAACTCATGCTTGGCTACATCAACCTTATTAAATGTCAGCACCAGAGCCAAACGGGTCTTGTAGAGGATACTGCACGCTTACATCATGTTGCTCATAAAGGTAACAGGGTTTGTCGACCTGGGGGTGTCTACCACATATGCAACAACCTTTGGAAATGTCGAGCACAAGCTTCGGCTATGATAGCTAGCTCCTGAAGCCGACCAAGTAAAGATTTCAATCTACCCTGGGGTGTCTGTCGGTGTCAAAACCGGCGGATCTCGAGTAGGGGGTCCCGAACTGTGCGTCTAGGCCGGATGGTAACAGGAGGCAAGGGACACGAAGTTTTACCCAGTTTCGGGCCCTCTTGATGGAGGTAAAACCCTACGTCCTGCTTGATTAATATTGAAGATATGGGTGTTACAAGAGTAGATCTACCACGAGATCAGAGAGGCTAAACCCTAGAAGCTAGCCTACGGTATGATTGTATGTTGTGATTCTTGTCCTATGGACTAAAACCCTTCGGTTTATATAGACATCGAAGAAGGTTAGGGTTACACAAGGTCGGTTACAAAGAAGGAGATATCCATATACGTATTGCCTAGCTTGCCTTCCATGCCAAGTAGAGTCCCATCCGGATACGAGACGAAGTCTTCAATCTTGTATCTTCATAGTCTAACAGTCCGGCCAATGGAGATAGTCCGGCTGTCCGGAGAACCCCTAATCCAGGACTCCCTCAGTAGCCCCTGAACCAGGCTTCAATGACGATGAGTCCGGCGCGCAGTTGTCTTCGGCATTGCAAGGCGGGTTCCTTCTCCGAATACATCACAGAAGAATTTGAATACGAGGATAGTGTCCGACCCTGCAAAATAAGTCCCCCATTTCACTATAGAGAGAATAATGTTTTCGCAGATCTAATCCGCTAGCTTGTTTTGGCAACATGATGTCACGTCATGGCCCGGTGATTATTCAAACCGTTTCTTTTAACCAGCCCCGCACATAACGCGAGGCAGTTTTTCGACACGTCTTGTCAAAGCAGAGATCGTGTCCCCTTATTACGGGATTCTCATCAATACGGGCGTGGGTAACCCAACCGTGCCATCAATTGCGGCGCTTGGGGGATAAGCGAGTTTTACCAGGCAAGTGGGGACGTTTAATTTTGTCCGCCCATATAAAGGGATAAGGATTCACCTTTCTATCCACGCCTTCTTCCTCCTCCGCTCATCCGCTCCCGCACACTCAAGCTCTAGCGCCCAAGTCCTCACTTCCATCTCAACCTTCTCCAACCATGTCCAGAGAGGGAGGCAAGTGGATGGTCTCCTCCGTCACGGAGGGAGACGTCAAGAAACTGAGGAGAGCCGGATACCTTCCCGACGATATCGCGCACCGGCTCCCAGATGAGGGACAGCTCATCCCACCCCCGAGCCTCATGAGAGGGTGGTATTCCTCAGCCATTTCCTCCGCGGACTAGGATTCCCTCTCCATCCCTTCGTCCGGGGGCTCATGTTTTATTACGGCCTAGATTTCCATGATCTGGCCCCGAACTTCGTCCTCAACATCTCGGCGTTCATCGCTGTGTGCGAGGCCTTCCTCCGCATCAAGCCCCACTTCGGCTTATGGCTGAAGACCTTCAATGTCAAGCCGAAGGTAGTGAGCGGCCGCCAGGCGGAGTGCGGATGCACCATGGTGGGCAAGATGCCCAACATCACATGGCTCGAGGGCACCTTCGTGGACACCATAAAGGGGTGGCAATCGGGGTGGTTCTATATCACCGAGCCGCGCGACCCCGCATGGGTAGCGGCCCCCGAGTTCTGATATGGCATCCCCATGCGGCTCACCTCCTAGAAAGAGAAGGGCCTGTCCTGGGGTAATTCAAAAGAGCTGACTGGACTCCAGTCATGTATTCAGAACATGGTGGATAAGAAGTTCAAGCTTGTCAACATAGTCCAGATTATGCTCGTCCGCCGGATACTCCCGTGCCAACAACGGGAGTTTACCTTGTGGGAGTTCAATCCGGCGTAGCACCGAACTCTGAACAGGCTCTTCGACACGACTCATGAAGATGCCTGGAGAGTGCTGTTCAAGGGCGCCGCGGTCCCTCCCCCATTACTGAGGATCGCGGATATAGCGCGAAGCGCCACGCCAGTGCGGTAAGTTGTTTTACCTTTCACGGGATACTTGTTTTCTATATAGATTGATTCTATGCGGGATCTAAACTCCCGTGCGGTTAACAGGACTGGCAGAAGATGGCCGGACAAATCGACTGTCCGGCTCCCTTGCCCGAAGGCCCTGCAGACGCCCTTCTGGCGAAGATGTTGACTCCGGCCCCTTATAAGGTGCCGGAGAAGACCCAGAAGGCCAAGGGAGCTCGAAAGAGTTCCCGACGCCAGGCGTCGTCGGACTCACCGTCCGATGAGTTTGCGGCGCACTCTTCCCCTGAAGGCGAGGAAGAGGAAGGAGAGGCTCCCCCACCAACTGGGGGAGACAAGAAAAGGAAGGCCACCCCAACTGGGGAGGCCGGAGGGTCCAAGAAGGGAAGGACGCTCCTTCCGGACAGCTCTACCGTCGCCGACGGAAGTGAAGACGAGTGGTTGCCCAGGGCCAAGCCCCAGGGGAGATCATAAGTATTTTGATACCAAAGTAACCCATAGGATTCCTTTGTCACATTGCTTTCCCTAACGTCAAACTCAATTGTGCAGGCCGCCCCGAGCCAATATCGAGGTATCCTCGGACGGCTCCCTGGGCTCGTCGGACATGGATAGCGATCCAGTCCCGACCGCCACCTCCCCTCATCCAGCCGACGATGCCGAGGTGATGTCTCAAGAGGCACCGGATCGAGGGGGGACAGTCCCGGAGGCACCTCAAGGCGACCTTCCGGACTCCGGGAGCCGAGGGGACGGGCCCCCCAAGAGCTCCGAGTTCGGCCTTCAGCCGAACACCGCGCCGGACCCTCCAATGGCTCAGAGCTCGGGTAGGCGGTCCCCTTCTAAGGGGGGTGAGACGCCTGTGCCGGTGACCTCTGTCCATCCAGAGGCGCCGGACACTATGTTGGAAGCGCTTCGCAACGCTTCCATCGAGGAGGAGCACCGCACTATCATGAGTGCGGTGATCCAGAAGGTTCAGTCCGCCAAGAGCGGATTGACTGAAGCCTGTACTAGCCTTCTAACAGGCTTCGAGGTAAGTGTTTAAAATTAATGTAGTAGAAATATTACCGCATAGACAGTAGCCCCTGATGCTTTGTTCGGTGTTCACAAAGAAAAGCCGAACAAAGGATCAAATAATATCGCAGGAGTCTAATATAAGTATGTCAATATGCATATGCAGGCTTTGCTGCTGGCGTCCGCCGCACTAACTGCGGAGGTCGCCGTACTGAAGGAGGCCCTCGAGGGGTCCTAGAAAGAGCTCGGCCTCGCTAAGAGGCAGCTCAAGGAGAACAAGGGTAAGTAATACCCCGTCTATAGATGAGAAAAAGGACGCGATTGCTAAATGACAGGATCATTGTATGTTTGCCAGGGGCCACGACCGAGGTGGCGACCCTGAAGCAAGCGTTGTCCCAGGCCGAAGAGAAGGCGGCCCAGGAGCGCACCGAGCGAGAGAGGCACGAGGCTCGGGTGGGCGAGGTGCAGCAAGAGCTCCAGGCTCTCGTGATGAAGCACGAGGCGTTGGAGCTTGACTTGAAGACGCGAGAGTCTGAGCTTGCCGCGGCCCGTGAGAGCGCGAAGAGTGCCAAGGCCGAGGCCCAGAAGGCCCTTCAGGAGATCGACGCGATAAAGAAGATAGCGGCGGGTAAGGCTTTCTATATGCAAAGCAAGCATGTAAAAGTAAATTATCGATTACTTACCCAGATCCGGAGCTCTTCAGGAGCATTCGCAGATTTGCCCCGCAGTGTGTCCGATGCCGCACAATTTTACCAGGCCGAGGACGGCAGCTCGACGGAGAAGCTGTTCTGGTCTCAGTATGCTGAGGCCGAACATCCGGTGCCGATGAGTGACTAGCTGAAGCAGATGGCCGAGCTACATAAGGCGGCCGATCAGGCCATGAAGGGCTTCATAGTCCGGTTGTGGCCTGGCGATGCCCTTCCTAACAGCTTCTTTGGCCTGGTGAGGCGGCTTGTGGATGCCTGCCCACGGCTGGAGGTCGTCAAGCGATCCGTCTGCATTGAAGGTGCACGCCGGGCCTTTGCCCGTGTAAAAACGCAGTGGGTCAAGCTAGACGCCGTGAAGCTGATCAAGGAGGGGCCGCCGGAGGGCAAGGAGCACTGCCACCCCGAGATGTACTACGAGGGTGTTCTGCCGGGCGCCCGTCTTATCGTGGATGAGTGTTCGCAAAATGTAATATTTGAATGAGACTTGCTCGTTTTGTCCTGTGTGTATGAAAACTTGTATCGTATTCGCTATGCAACGCTTGTGTGAATTTAAAATATTACCTTCTGTTTGGCTGTTTATCCAATCTGAGAGATGGCTAGTCCTCGGCTTCTACCCCCATGCCACGAGTGCCGGGGTGTTCGGGATAAACCTGAGCACTCTTGTTCCCATGTTTGGGTCCTTCGAGGGAGGTGCTCAGCACAACGAACAAGGCAACCAGACTAATAATGCTTTATCACTCTCACTTAGCCATAGAATTCTATAATTTTAAATTTCAGCGAAGCCCCTGGTATTCGGAAGGCCGAATTTGGGGCGCGATACACGCCTGTAAGCCGGACGGAGCCGGCCCCTCGCCCTAAGCGGCATAAGTCTTTAGGGACTCGAAAAACCTCGCCGAACAGCAACCAGTCTCTCGCCTTATCATGACAGTCAGTTTAACTTTCTCTTCTAAGGTGCTCGGCCCGGCAGAACCGGGGCACAATCGCAGTAGTTCTCCTAGCGCTACCTTAGCCGATAGAGCGGAACGTAAGGTACCAAAACATAGGAGCCGGGCAAACCCAACATTTGACCAAAGACATGATTTGGAGCTGATGCATATAATGCTATAAGTTCGGGGTGCCGCACTTGTGAAAGTGTTCGGACTTTTCACACCATATTGTGGGTACGTAAGCCCCTAGTGCATTGGCCGTACCAGAGTGTACGGTTGCTAGGCGTCATTAATGAACACATAGATATGTATACATATAACAAAAATGCGATAATAGTCGTAATGTCATGCATTGTATATTAAAAAATTGCATTAAAGCAGAGTGATACAGATAGTGTAATAAGCAAAAGAGTAGGACTATGTCCCTTCCAAGGGCGAGCTGAGGAATTATATGAAATCTGTTGGGGAACGTAGCAATAATTCAAAATTTTCCTACGTGTCACCAAGATCTATCTATGGAGAGACCAGCAACGAGGGGAAGGAGAGGATCTACATTCCCTTGTAGATCGCGCGCGGAAGCGTTCAAGAGAACGGGGTTGATGGAGTCGTACTCGTCGTGATCCAAATCACCGATGATCCTAGCGCCGAACGGACGACACCTCCGCGTTCAACACACATACGGAGCAGCGACGTCTCCTCCTTCTTGATCCAGCAAGTGGGGAGGAGAGGTTAATGGAGATCCAGCAGCACGACGGCGTGGTGGTGGAAGTAGCGGGATTCCAACAGGGCTTCGCCAAGCGCTGCGGGAGGAGGGAGATGTGTCACGGGAGGGAGAGGGAGGCGCCAGGCCTTAGATGTGATTGCCCTCCCTTCCCCCCACTATATATAGGGCCAAGGGAGAGGGGGGGGGGGCGCAGCCTTGGCCCTTCCTCCAAGGAAGGGTGCGGCTAGGGAGGAGTCCCTCCTCCCCAAGGCACCTCGGAGGTGCCTTCCCCCTTTAGGACTCTTCCTTTTCCCTCTTCTCTTGGCGCATGGGCCTCTTGGGGCTGGTGCCCTTGGCCCATATAGGCCAAGGCGCACCCCTACATCCCATGTGGCCCCCGGGGCAGGTGGCCCCACCCGGTGGACCCCCGGGACCCTTCCGGTGGTCCCGGTACAATACCGGTGACCCCGAAACTTGTCCCGATGGCCGAAATAGCACTTCCTATATATAATTCTTTACCTCCGGACCATTCCGGAACTCCTCGTGACGTCCGGGATCTCATCCGGGACTCCGAACAACATTCGGGTTACCGCATACTAATATCTCTATAACCCTAGCGTCACTGAACCTTAAGTGTGTAGACCCTATGGGTTCGGGAACCATGCAGACATGACCGAGACGTTCTCCGGTCAATAACCAACAGCGGGATCTGGATACCCATGTTGGTTCCCACATGTTCCACGATGATCTCATCGGATGAACCACGATGTCGAGGATTCGATCAATCCCGTATACAATTCCCTTTGTCTATCGGTACGATACTTGCCCGAGATTCGATCGTCGGTATCCCGATACCTTGTTCAATCTCGTTACCGGCAAGTCTCTTTACTCATTCCGTAACACATCATCCCGTGATCAACTCCTTGATCACATTGTGCACATTATGATGATGTCCTACCGAGTGCGCCTAGAGATACCTCTCCGTCACACAGAGTGACAAATCCCAGTCTCGATTCGTGCCAACCCAACAGACACTTTCGGAGATACCCGTAGTGCACCTTTATAGTCACCCAGTTACGTTGTGACGTTTGGCACACCCAAAGCACTCCTACGGTATCCGGGAGTTTCACAATCTCATGGTCTAAGGAAATGATACTTGACATTAGAAAAGCTTTAGCATACGAACTACACGATCTAGTGCTATGCTTAGGATTGGGTCTTGTCCATCACATCATTCTCCTAATGATGTGATCCCGTTATTAATGACATCCAATGTCCATGGTCAGGAAACCGTAACCATCTATTCATCAACGAACTAGTCAACTAGAGGCTTACTAGGGACATGGTGTTGTCTATGTATCCACACATGTATCTGAGTTTCCTATCAATACAATTCTAGCATGGATAATAAACGATTATCATGAACAAGGAAATATAATAATAATCAATTTATTATTGCCTCTAGGGCATATTTCCAACAGTCTCCCACTTGCACTAGAGTCAATAATCTAGTTCACATCGCCATATGATTAACACTCACAGGTCACATCGCCATGTAACCAATATCCAAAGAGTTTACTAGAGTCAATAATCTAGTTCACATCACTACGTGATTAGCACTCAATGAGTTCTAGGTTTGATCATGTTGCTTGTGAGAGAGGTTTTAGTCAACGGGTCTGAACCTTTCAAATCCGTGTGTGCTTTACAAATCTCTATGTCATCTCCTAGATGTAGCTACCACGTTCTATTTGGAGCTATTCCAAATAATTGTTCTACTTGGAGCTATTCTAAATTGTTGCTCCATTATACGTATCCGGTATCTCTACTCAGAGCTATCCGGATAGGTGTTAAGCTTGCATCGACGTAACCCTTTACGATGAACTCTTTTACCACCACCATAATCGAGAAAATTCCTTAGTCCACTAGTAACTAAGGATAACTTTGACCGCTGTCTTGTGATCCATTCCTGGATCACTCTTGTACCCCTTGACTGACTCATGGCAAGGCACACTTTAGGTGCGGTACACAGCATAGCATACTGTAGAGCCTATGTTTTAAGCATAGGGGACGACCTTCGTCCTTTCTCTCTATTCTGCCGTGGTCGAGCTTTAATTCTTAACTTCATACCTTACAACACAGGCAAGAACTCCTTCTTTGACTGATCCAACTTGAACACCTTCAAGATCATGTCAAGGTATGTGCTCATTTGTAAGTACCATTAAGCGTTTTGATCTATCCTTATAGATCTTGATGCTCCATGTTCAAGTAGCTTGATCCAGGCTTTCCATTGAAAAACACTTTCCAAATAACCCTATATGCTTTCCAGAAATTCTACGTCATTCTGATCAACAATATGTCAACAACATATACTCATCAGAAATTCTATAGTGCTCCCACTCACTTCTTTGGAAATACAAGTTTCTCATAAACTTTGTATAAACCCAAAATCTTTGATCATCATCAAAGCATACACTCCAACTTCGAGATGCTTACTCCAGTCCTTAGAAGGATCGCTGGAGCTTTGCATACTTATTAGCATCTTTCAGGATTGGCAAAATCTTCCGGTTGTATCACATACAACCTTTCCTCAAGAAAATCATCGAGGAAACAATGTTTTGACATCCTATCTGCAAGATTTCATAAATAATGCAGTGACTGCTAATATAATTCCAACAGACTCTTAGCATCGCTACGAGTGAGAAAATGTCACCGTAGTTAACTCCTTGAACTTGTCAGAAAACATCTTAACGACAAGTCGAGCTTTCTTAATGGTGACATTTACCATCATTGTCCGTCTTCCTTTTAAAATCCATCTATACTCAACAGCCTCACGACCATCGAGCTGTTCTGTCAAAGTCTACACTTTGTTTCCATACATGGATCCTCTCTCGGATTTTATGGCCTCGAGCCATTTATCGGAATTCGGGCCCACCATCGCTTCTCCATAGCTTGTAGGCTCATTGTTGTCTAGCAACATGACTTCCAAGACAGGATTATGTACCACTCAGAAGTAGTACGCATCCTTGTCATCCTACGAGGTTTGGGAGTGACTTGATCCGAAGTCTCATGATCAATATCATAAGCTTCCACTTCAATTGGTGTAGGTGCCACAGGAACAACTCTTTGTGCCCTGCTATACACTAGTTGAAGTAACGGTTCAATAACCTCATCAAGTCTCCACCATCCTCCCACTCAATTCTTTCGAGACAAACCTTTCCTCGAGAAATGACCCGATTCTAGAAACAATCCCTTATTGCTTTCAAATCTGAGACAGGAGGCATACCCAACTGTTTTGGGTGTCCTATGAAGATGCATTTATCCGCTTTGGGTTCGAGCTTATCAGCCTGAAACTTTTACACATAAGCATCGCAGCCCCAAACCTTTTAAAAAAATGACAGCTTAGGTTTCTATAAACCATAGTTCATACGGTGTCATCTCATCGGAATTACGTGGTGTCCTATTTAAAGTGAATGTGGTTGTCTCTAATGCCTAACCCATAAACTATTGTGGTAATTCGATAAGAGACATCATGGTATGCATCATATCCAATAGGGTGAAGTTATGATGTTCGGACACACCATCACACTATGGTGTTCCAGGATGTATCAGTTGTGAAACAATTTCCACAATGTCTTAATTCTGTGCCAAACTCGTAATTCAGATATTCATCTCTATGATCATATCATAGATACTTTATCCTCTTGTCACGACGATCTTTCAACTTCACCCTGAAATTACTTGAACCTTTCAATAATTCAGACTCGTGATTCATCAAGTAAATATACTCAACATCTACTCAAATCATCTGTGAAGTAAGAACATAACGATATCCACTACACGCCTCAGCACTCATTGGACTGCACACATCAAAATGTATTACTTCCAACAAGTTGCTTTCTAGTTCCATTTTACTGAAAACAAGGCTTTCAGTCATCTTGCCCATGTGGTATGATTTGCATGTCTCAAGTGATTCAAAATCAAGTGAGTCCAAACGGTCCATTTGCATGGAGTTTCTTCATGCATATACACCAATAGACATGGTTCGCATGTCTCAAACTTTTCAAAAACAAGTGAGCCCAAAGATCCATCAACATGGAGCTTCTTCATGCGTTTTATACCGATATGAATTAAGTGGCAGTGCCACAAGTAGGTGGTACTATCATTACTATCTTATATCTTTTGGCATGAACATGTGTATCACTATGATCGAGATTCAATAAACCATTCATTTTAGGCGTAAGACCATTGAAGGTATTATTCAAATAAACAGAGTAACCATTATTCTCCTTAAATGATTAACCGTATCGCGATAGACATAATCCAATCATGTCTATGCTCAACGCAAACACCAAATAACAATTATTTAGGTTTTAATACCAATCTCGATGGTAGAGGGAGCGTACGATATTTGATCATATCAACATTGGAAACACTTCCAACACATATCGTCAGCTCACCTTTAGCTAGTCTCCGTTTATTCCGTAGCTTTTATTTCGAGTTACTAACACTTAGCAACCGAACCGGTATCTAATACCCTGGTGCTACTAGGAGTACTAGTAAAGTACACATTAACATAATGTATATCCAATATACTTCTATTGACCTTGCCAGCCTTCTTATTTACCAAGTATCTAGGATAATTCTGCTCCAGTGGTTGTTCCCTTTATTACAGAAGCACTCAGTCTCGGGTTTGGGTTCAACCTTGGGTTTCTTCACTAGAGCAGTAGCTGAATTGCCGTTTCATAAGTATCCCTTCTTGCCCTTGCCCTTCTTGAAACTAGTGGTTTCACCAACCATCAACAATTGATGCTCCTTTTGATTTCTACTTTCGCGGTGTCAAACATCACGAATATTTCAAGGATCATCATATATGTCCCCAATTATAGTTCATCATGAAGCTCTAGTAGCTTGGTGGTAATTACTTCGGAGAAACATCACTGTCTCATCTGGAAGATCAACTCCCACTCGATTCAAATGATTGTTGTACTCAGACAATCTGAGCACAAGCTCAACAATTGAGCTTTTCTCCCTTAGTTTGCAGGCTAAGAAAATCGTCGGAGGTCTTATACCTCTTGACGTGGGCACGAGCCTGAAATTCCAATTTCAGCCCTGGAAACATCTCATATGTTTCGCGACGTTTCAAAACCGTCTTCGGTGCCTCAACTCTAAACCGTTTAACTGAACTATCACGTAGTTATCAAAATGTGTATGTCAGATGTTCGCAACATCCACAGACAACGTTCGAGGTTCAGCACACTGAGCGGTGCATTAAGGACATAAGCCTTCTATGAAGCAATGAGGACAATCCTCAGTTTACGGACCTAGTCCGCATAATTGCTACTATCAACTTTCAACTAAATTTTCTATAGGAACGTAACTAAACAGTAGAACCGAAGCGCGAGCTACGACATAATTTGTGAAGACCTTTTGACTATGTTCAGGATAATTAAGTTCATCTTATGAACTCCCACTCAGATAGACATCCCTCTAGTCATCTAAGTGATTACATGATCCGAGTCAACTAGGCTGTGTCCGATCATCACGTGAGACGGACTAGTCATCATCGGTGAACATCTTCATGTTGATCGTATCTACCATACGACTCATGCTCGACCTTTCGGTCTCTTGTGTTCCGAGGCCATGTCTGTACATGCTAGGCTCGTCAAGTCAACCTAAGTGTTTCGCGTGTGTAAATCTGGCTTACACCCGTTGTATGTGAACGCCTGAATCAAACACCCGATCATCACGTGGTGCTTTGAAACAACGGATTGTCGCAACGGTGCACAGTTAGGGGGAACACTTTCTTGAAATTTTAAAGAGGGATCATCTTATTTACTACCATTGTTCTAAGCAAACAAGATGCATAATCATGATAAACATCACATGCAATCAAATAGTGACATGATATGGCCAATATCATATTGCTCCTTTTGATCTCCATCTTCGGGGCTCCATGATCATCATCGTCACCGGCATGACACCATGATCTCCATCATCGTGTCTTCATGAAGTTGTCTCACCAACTATTACTTCTACTTCTACAGCTAACAGTTAGCAATAAAGTAAAGTAATTACATGACGTTTAAGTTGACACGCAGGTCATAAATAAATAAAGACAACTCCTATGGCTCCTACCGGTTGTCATCGACATGCAAGTCGTGATTCCTATTACAAGAACATGATCAATCTCATACATCACATATATCATTCATCACATCCTTTGGCCATATCACATCACATAGCATACCCTGCAAAAACAAGTTAGACGTCCTCTAATTGTTGTTTGCATGTTTTACGTGGCTGCTATGGGTTTCTAGCAAGAACGTTTCTTACCTACGCAAAAACCACAACGTGATATGCCAATTGCTACTTACCCTTCATAAGGACCCTGTTCATCGAATCCGATCCGACTAAAGTGGGAGAGACAGACACCCGCCAGCCACCTTATGCAACTAGTGCATGTTTGTCGGTGGAACCGGTCTCACGTAAGCGTACGTGTAAGGTTGGTCCGGGCCGCTTCATCCCACGATGCCGCCGAATCAAGATTGGACTACTAACGGTAAGCATATTGAACAAAATCAACGCCCACAACTACTTTGTGTTCTACTCATGCATAGTAACTACGCATAGACCTAGCTCATGATGCCACTGTTGGGGAACGTAGCAATAATTCAAAATTTTCCTACGTGTCACCAAGATCTATCTATGGAGAGACCAGCAACGAGGGGAAGGAGAGGATCTACATTCCCTTGTAGATCACGCGCGGAAGCGTTCAAGAGAACGGGGTTGATGGAGTCGTACTCATCGTGATCCAAATCACCGATGATCCTAGCGCCGAACGGACGGCACCTCCGCGTTCAACACACATACGGAGCAGCGACGTCTCCTCCTTCTTGATCCAACAAGGGGGGAGGAGAGGTTAATGGAGATCCAGCAGCACGACGACGTGGTGGTGGAAGTAGCGGGATTCCAACAGGGCTTCGCCAAGCGCTGCGGGAGGAGGGAGATGTGTCACGGGAGGGAGAGGGAGGCACCATGCCTTAGATGTGATTGCCCTCCCTTCCCCCCACTATATATAGGGCCAAGGGAGAGGGGGGGGGGGCGCAGCCTTGGCCCTTCCTCCAAGGAAGGGTGCGGCTAGGGAGGAGTCCCTCCTCCCCAAGGCACCTCGGAGGTGCCTTCCCCCTTTAGGACTCTTCCTTTTCCCTCTTCTCTTGGCGCATGGGCCTCTTGGGGCTGGTGCCCTTGGCCCATATAGGCCAAGGCGCACCCCCTACAGCCCATGTGGCCCCCGGGGCAGGTGGCCCCACCCGGTGGACCCCCGGGACCCTTCCGGTGGTCCCGGTACAATACCGGTGACCCCGAAACTTGTCCCGATGGCCGAAATAGCACTTCCTATATATAATTCTTTACCTTCGGACCATTCCGGAACTCCTCGTGACGTCCGGGATCTCATCCGGGACTCCGAACAACATTCGGGTTACCGCATACTAATATCTCTATAACCCTAGCGTCACCAAACCTTAAGTGTGTAGACCCTACGGGTTCGGGAACCATGCAGACATGACCGAGACGTTCTCCGGTCAATAACCAACAGCGGGATCTGGATACCCATGTTGGTTCCCACATGTTCCACGATGATCTCATCGGATGAACCACGATGTCGAGGATTCGATCAATCCCGTATACAATTCCCTTTGTCTATCGGTACGATACTTGCCCGAGATTCGATCGTCGGTATCCCGATACCTTGTTCAATCTCGTTACCGGCAAGTCTCTTTACTCGTTCCGTAACACATCATCCCATGATCAACTCCTTGATCACATTGTGCACATTATGATGATGTCCTACCGAGTGGGCCCAGAGATACCTCTCCGTCACACAGAGTGACAAATCCCAGTCTCGATTCGTGCCAACCCAACAGACACTTTCGGAGATACCTGTAGTGCACCTTTATAGTCACCCAGTTACGTTGTGACGTTTGGCACACCCAAAGCACTCCTACAGTATCCGGGAGTTTCACAATCTCATGGTCTAAGGAAATGATACTTGACATTAGAAAAGCTTTAGCATACAAACTACACGATCTAGTGCTATGCTTAGGATTGGGTCTTGTCCATCACATCATTCTCCTAATGATGTGATCCCGTTATCAATGACATCCAGTGTCCATGGTCAGGAAACCGTAACCATCTGTTGATCAACGAACTAGTCAACTAGAGGCTTACTAGGGACATGGTGTTGTCTATGTATCCACACATGTATCTGAGTTTCCTATCAATACAATTCTAGCATGGATAATAAACGATTATCATGAACAAGGAAATATAATAATAATCAATTTATTATTGCCTCTAGGGCATATTTCCAACAAAATCTGTAATCCACCTGGGAATTCCGTAGTTGTCGGCCTCCTTGGTTGCTGTATCATGTGTTCGGCAATAGAGCTGCCGGACAGTGTTTCCAGAGATTGAAGTCCTGAAAGAAAAAAAATAACCAAACGGGAAGCCCCTAGTGCGGTTTAGGCCGCATTTTGGGGCGTGCCGTAGTTGTGCCTCCCCCTCCCCATCTGTGCCCATGGTATTTTTATTGCGTAATTATGTACGCGCGACATGAACAACGCCGTTGGGCTGGGATTGGGGTGGCCGCCGTATTGCTACGCGAGCTCAGATCACGCTAGGCGGTCTGTTCGCCGATTGCCCCGAGCGCGCTTGAAGGTGTCCAGGCTTTGAAATGCCAAACTGCTAGATTGCCTTGAGAGGCTGCTTTGCGCTTCTGCTGCGAGGGTCGCGGTGGGATCCTCTGTTCGGAGAGAGCGCTTTGTGTTTCCATTGACTGTAATAACTCCGCGAGGTCCTGGCATCTTGAGCTTGAGGTATGCATAATGTGGTACCACATTGAATCTGGCGAATGCGGTTCATCCGAGCAGCGCGTGATAACCACTGTGGAACGGGACTATATCGAAGATTAACTCTTCACTTTGGAAGTTATCCGGGGATCCGAAGACCAATTCCAGTGTAATTGAGCCTGTGAAGTGGGCCTCTATGCCTGTAATGACGTGATCCTTGAGGGGTCTATACCCATTTTGCGCACTGTGTCCTAACAAAGCAGGTTCAGGCTGCTGCCGCCGTCCATAAGGACTCGAGTGAGGTGAAATCCGTCGATGATTGGGTCTAGGACCAGTGCGGCGAATCCGCCATGACGGATACTAGTGGGGTGGTCCCTGCGATCGAAGGTGATCGGACAGGAGGACCAAGGGTTGAACTTTTGGGGCGACTGGCTCCAACGCATATACGTCCCTGAGCGCACGCTTCCGTTCCCTCTTGGGGATGTGGGTTGCATATATCATGTTCACCGTCCGCATTTGCGGGGGAAACCTCTTCCGTCCTCCAGTGTGCGGCTGCCGGGGTTCTTCCTCGTCATCGCCATGCGGCCCCTTGTCCTTGTTTTCGGCAATTAAATTGCCGGCCTTCTTGAACACCCAACAATCCCTGTTGGTGTGATTGGCTGGCTTGTCTGGGGTGCCGTGTATTTGACACGAGCGATCGATTATACGGTCCAAGCTGGACGGACCCGGCATACTTTGCTTGAATGGCTTTTTCCGCTGAACGGGTTTAGAGCCTTTGAATCCGGCATTGACTGTCGTATCCTCAGTACTTTCGCCGTTAATGTGGCGCTTATGCTTGTTGTGACGTGACCTGCTGTTGCCGTCCTTGGTATCTGAGGTAACATGGTTCTTTGATATGTTGTTACTGCGAGCCAGCCAGCTGTCTTCTCCCGCATAAAAGCGGGTCATGAGCGTCATGAGGGATGCCATAGATTTCGGCTTTTCCTGACCAAGGTGCCGGGCTAGCCACTCATCTCGGATGTTGTGCTTGAAAGCCACTAAGGCCTCCGCATCCGGACAGTCGACGATTTGATTTTTCTTTGTAAGGAACCGAGTCCAGAATTGCCTGACCGACTCTTCTGGCTGCTGAATTATGTGGCCCAAGTCATCGGCGTCTGGTGGTCGCACATAAGTGCCCTGAAAGTTGTTGAGGAATGCGGCTTCCAGATCTTCCCAACAGCTAATGGAGTCCGCCGGCAAGCTATTAAGCCAATATCGCGCTGGTCCTTTGAGTTTTAGTGGGAGGTATTTGATGGCATGTAAGTCATCACCGCGAGACATGTGGATGTGGAGGAGGAAGTCCTCAATCCATACTACGGGATCTGTTGTGCCGTCGTATGATTCAATATTTACAGGTTTGAAACCTTCTGGGAATTGATGTTCCATTACTTCGTCTGTGAAGCATAAGGGGTGTGCGGCGCCTATGTATTGGGCTATATCGCGACGCAGCTCGTACGGGTCCTGCCCGCTGTGTTCGGCCTGGCCGGATTTGCTTTTACTGTATCCGGCGTGACGTTTACCGTCTCGTAGAGTGGTGCGCCCTCGTGATCCGTAGATCGATCTTGAATGCTTTGCTTTGTCCTCCAATATGTTTGGCAGGTCTGGCGTATCTCCCCATGCCTTTTTATTTGGATAGCGTTGGGGTGGAGGCTGAGCTTTTGGCTGGAATGCCTCTCTATCGCGGCCACGAGGTGGCCGATCAGCCGTATCATACGCTTCTTCCTTCAGTCGGGGTAGTAACCTGCGCCTTGGGTAACTCTTGGAGGGACGATCGAGTTTATATTCCTCGGCCGCGAGGACTTCAGTCCATTTGTCAGCTAGCAGGTCTTGATCAGCTGAAGCTGCTGCTGCTTTTTCTTCAGGCTATTTGCCGTGGCCATAAGCCTGCGCTTGAAGCGCTCTTGTTCGACGGGATCCTCTGGTACGACGAATTCATCGTCACCGAGGCTTGCCTCGTCTTCGGAGGGGGGCATGTAATTGTCATCCTCCTCCTCTCCGCCATCTGCTCTCTCAGGGGTACCGTCCGATGGCAGAGCTAGGTCATACCCATCGTGACAGTGCGGCGCGCCCGGCTGTGGCTCGAATCTGTCGAAGATCAAGTCCCCACGGATGTTGGCCGTGTAATTCAAACTTCCAAATCTGACCTGATGGCCAGGGGTGTAGCTTTCAATCTGCTTCAGATGGCCAAGCGAATTAGCCCGCAGTGCAAAGCCGCCGAATACGAAGATCTGTCCGGGGAGAAAAGTCTCACCCTGGACCGCATCGCTATTGATGATAGTAGGAGCTATCAAGCCTAACGGGGACGACACAAAGGAACTCTCAATGAAAGCACCAATGTCGGTGTCAAAAACGACGGATTTCGGGTAGGGGGTCCCGAACTGTGCGTCTAGGCCGGATGGTAACAGGAGGCAAGGGACACAAAGTTTTACCCAGGTTCGGGCCCTCTTGATGGAGGTAAAACCCTACGTCCTGCTTGATTAATATTGAAGATATGGGTGTTACAAGAGTAGATCTACCATGAGATTAAAGAGGCTAAACCCTAGAAGCTAGCCTACGGTATGATTGTATGTTGTGATTCTTGTCCTACGGACTAAAACCCTTCGGTTTATATAGACACCGAAGAAGGTTAGGGTTACACAAGGTCGGTTACAAAGGAGAAGATATCCATATACGTATTGCCTAGCTTGCCTTCCACGCCAAGTAGAGTCCCATCCGGACACGAGACTAAGTCTTCAATCTTGTATCTTCATAGTCTAACAGTCCGGCCAATGGAGATAGTCCGGCTGTCCGGAGACCCCCTAATCCAGGACTCCCTCAGTGTCCATCAGCACATAATCCAGTTGGTCTGCTCACTTCTCTACTACTATTAAAATAGCCAACAAGGGGCAGACGAAAACTGCCCTCCCATGTTCGGTGAAAAAATAATGCTTATGATTACAAGGGAAACATCACGTAATCTCCGGCTGGGTTGTTTCTCTACTATCTATCTACTACTATTAAAAATAATGCTTATGCTTACAAGGGAAACATCACGTAATCTCCAGCTGGGTTATTCAACTGAACACACAAAAAAATCTGAGCCGGCCCTCGAGGCATCCAGATTGACCTACGCCCTACGCAGCCGGCGAGGCACCCGACGACGGACGCGGCGAGGAGTACGCCCTACGCAGCCGGCGAGGCACCCGGTGACGGACGCGACGACGAGTAATTTGCCATCACAGGTCTATGCTCTTCTGGACTTCCTAAGGCTTTTACATGCCGCCACCGTCCAGGCTTGGTGACGCTTTGAGACGCCACCGCCCAGGCTGTCCTGCCTTATCGTCGTTGAGCTCATACCACGGCGTCACCGTCCACGAACTCCTCTGCAACGCAGGTGCGCCCTCATTTCCTCTTGTCTTCATCCTGCGATATATACTAAAACACATCAGCGACGACCAGTTTGTAATTTAACCAACACATGAAAGCAGTTAAGAACCATTGTTACATCCCAGATTTGTTAGACTCTCTGTAAATTGCTGACGAATAATGAGGCACCTATGAAAACTCATCCCTATAACTACTGAAGATGAATTTCATAAGAAAATTAGTCAGAACTTGCAGAACAAATTAGTACTTTTAGATCTGAAAGTCCTCAGTCAGTGTCCACTTCAAATATAATTGTATTATAACAATTTGCCATTCACAGGGTTCAAGAACTTCGTATGGCCCCTACCACTCCCAACGGGGCATGCACACCATTCCAGGATATAACCAACAACCACTCCTTGGGTACTTAACCCAATCACTCAATTTCTTATTTATTTTGCTCAGCTGCTGAACTGTGTCATGACTTGCAGACTGTAAAGAGATAAAAAGGCAGAGGGAAAGAGAGCGGTATGCACAAAATAGGGATGGGATAAATAAGAGACGACGTGAAGCCTACAAACAAAAAAAAATGGCGCATCAGACATTAATGGACTGGAAAACAAAACACACACAGAGTCGGCTGTGTCACAAGGTAATGATTGTCGACTTTGGTGATTTATAGCCCAATGGTATTACCATTTAATGATCTACTATTTGTCTATTCAGACCATAATGGGCTTTGAGATACGGGGGAAAAGGGAGCAGTCTGCACACAATACAGATGAACTATGTGAGGGACAACCCAAATCCAGTGAGCACAATAAGCATATTGATGCCGTCGCTGATGGCAGTAACATTGTCTCACAGGTGCGAGCTACCGGACAAACGGCAGTCACACAACTGCAAACCATAACATGTGAAGAAGAGCCTAGGCCAAGTTCAATGCAGCTCAACGAGAATATCTATGACGATAATGAGACCAATTGGTTGCACAGAAATGATGCGTACCAGATGCAGCGACATTCACGACGATTGCCATTCACCCAACTGTCAGGGGAGGAGAACCCCCAACTCAGTACAATCATGAACCTACATGACCCAGATGAGTCTTTACAAAACAAAGGTTAGTTCATTGAAATATTTAGGCTACAAATATAATAGTTCATTCAGCTACAATAATGTCATGATGTAAAAGTACTGATTTATAATACAACAAAATGGGCCCTCTTTTGAGTGATTGCACTGAGTTGGGGGTTCTCTTTTGTTCATTCAGGTCTATTGTTGCTACAATAATTTCAATAGTGTTTATTTCTTCTGTATTTGGGCCCTCTTTTGTTCATTCAGGAACGAAGTCTACTTATGGAAGGAAACAACCTATACTGATCCAAACAACTTACAATAGTCCAGGAATGGAAACGATCCCTGATGCGAGTCGTGCCACTCAGAATCTAATTGGTATATTTTTACTAACTTCAATTCATCTCTGATTCTTACTCATTTTTCCCATATAAAATGTTATCAGGCGACAACCACGGCGAAGATCCATATGGAATACTAGAGCCTGATGCCCACACGATTAATATTGATGGTACACATAATATCATTTTAAGTCTCCTCTCCCCCGGTTACCTTTGTTCCATGTCCTAAGTGTTATTTGAAACACCTTTTGCATAATCGAATGTGTTGGCGGCTAGACTGCTTGGCAGGCAACAACCTTGGAGATGATGACCCTGATGAGGAAGCTAGGATGTTCGCCCAACCAGGTCTATTGTTTCTATCATGATGTACCAATAGAATATATAATACAACAAAATGGTTTGTTTTGCAAATTAATTTAATGCAAATGTCTACACTTTTCCAGATGTTGATTTTCAATCCTACCTTGTGGATCAGAATCATGGTGATGGAACTCGCACTAATGACACTCATGACAGGGTATACATGAATCTGCCCAAAAAGCACCATGTCCTTAGAAAGGTTAGCGACTGCTGCCACTGTGGAGCATTGCGGTTTCAATACGAGGGGCCTGCATTTTGTTGCAGAAAGGGCAAAGTGGGTGTGTTTACTCCAGAAGTTTCTGACGAGTTGAAACAGTTGTTTACAAGTCAATCGGATGATGATGCTAAATATTTCAGAGAGAATATACGTTATTTCAACTCGCACTTCTCATTCACAACTCTTGGTGTCACTCTTGATCGTCAAGTCAGTACTGCCGCAGGAACCGGCGTCTACACTTTTCGTGAGTGTGCCCAGTTGTACCACGCTCTTGATGATCTAATGTCCGGTGAATATGGCCCTCGGCATCTGCAACTATATATTTACGATACGGATGAAAACTTGATTCACAGGGTTAAGAGGTCTCCAGATCTTAGGCTAGATCTCATACAGAAGATTCCGACAATACTACAACATAACCCTTATGCTCAGGCTTTTAGAAGCATTGGTGCTGTTCCGAATCTGGATGAATATAGGATCTCACTGAACACAGATATCAACCTTGATCAGCAAAGGTACAATGCGCCAACTACTTCGCAGGTAGCAGCAATATGGGTTGAAGGAAGTGACCCTCAAAATACCTTTGATAGGAGTGTTTTCGTGTATGGCAAAGGAGATCGTCCCGTGTATATGAGAGCATACTATGGCTGCTACGACCCTTTGTCATATCCACTATTCTTCCCACATGGGGAGATTGGTTGGAATCGTTGGATGCCATATATTGGGCTCCCCGATGCCACAACCCAAGGTTCAATGCATGATTCTGTACCACAAAGGAACCAACCTACTGCTTTTCATTCAGGTATGATGTTCATAGCAGATTTATATACATATTGGGTCAAATTAAAACTTAGTCAGTCGTCCATATTTCAGACAACAACATGATGGGAGAACAAGTTGGTCATACTCATACCACACAGCTTGAAGACCAGGGCACTGATTTACCTGCAGGTTTTGCACGTAGTTGCTGTTTTTTATATTCTTATGATTCTATCTATCATACCAACTTTTTTTGTTAATCAATTTTTAGATGACAATGATGATAACCTGGAGGAGTTTGGAGACAATGAGATTAATGCCACAAAATCCAGGAAATTTGTTAGCGCGAGGGAGTACTATTGCTTCAAGCTACAGGTCCGAAAAAAGCTTTTTAACATCATCTTATTCAGGGGGCGCCTTTTCCAACAGTGGGCTGTTGACATGTACATCAAGATTGAGACAATGAGGCTTGACTGGTACTCATGGCCAGAAAATCAAAAGGTTATATGTGCTGACCTATACCAGGTAACATGCTTCTGTTAATACCAATAAATCACATTATATATGATGCACTCTTTGCTTCAACCTTGTACACTACTTAGCGTCAAATATTGATTCGTTATAGGGTCTTGTTGACACCGTCTATGCCGGCGAGTCACGTGGTGATAGGATTGGCAAGAGAATAGTGCTTCGACGTACATTTTCTGGTGGTGACCGTGACATGCAGCGCAGGTTTCTGGATGCGATGGCAATAGTACAACGATGGGGTAAACCGGATTATTTTATCACCATGACATGCAATCCCTACTGGGAGGAGATAACTAAGGAAATGTTGCCTGGACAACTGCCGCAAGACCGTCCAGACCTTGTGGCAAGAGTATACAAAGCTAAATAGCGAAGTATGATGGACCTACTAATTAAGGGTAAGCATTTCGAAGAAGTTGTGACTTATGTAATGTCACCGAGTTTCAGAAACGAGGTCTCCCTCATGAGCATATACTTTTAATCATGAAAGCCAAAAGCAAGTTAAGGACCCCAGATGACTATGATCGGGTGATATCTGCAGAGATACCCGACAAGAAGAAATATCCTGTTCTCCATGATCTGGTAGTCAAACACATGTTGCACGGACCATGTGGTGCGCCGAAGAAGATTTCCCCTTGCATGATAGATGGACAATGTCGGTTTCATTACCCACGAGATTTCTGTGATGCCACATTACAAGGGAAAGATTCATATTCGATCTACAGAAGGAGGGACGATGGGGTTCGAGTTAGGATCAGAGGAGCAGATTTGGACAACAGATGGGTGGTCCCTTACAACCCCTTCCTGCTAATGACATACAACCGTCACATTAATGTCAAAGCATGCTCGAGCATCAAGGCAGTCAAGTACTTGTTCAAATACATCTACAAAGGGCATGATAAGGCATCATTTGCATTCGAGCAAGATATTATCAATGATGGGGGAATCATCAACGAAATCCGATAGTATAGGGATGCACACTATATATCTCCTCTGGAAGCTATTTATAGGATATTTGGCTTTAAAATGTTTGGTGTCAGTCCATCTGTGTTGCAGCTCCAACTTCATCTACCAAACATGCATACATTTGCATTTAGGGCTTATGAAAATCTGGAAGATGTTGTTGCTCGGCCATCTTCTTCCAAATCCATGCTTACCGAGTACTTTGAGATGAACCAGAAGTATCCAGAGGCACGGAAATGGCTGTACACAGAGATCCCAGAACATTATAGGTGGATTGCCAGTAATAAGAAGTGACAACCAAGAAAAAATAATAGACCACAGATTGGAAGACTGGTGTATGCACACCCTGATGAAGGAGAGAGGTACTACTTGCGGGTGCTCCTCAGCCATGTCCGAGGTGCCACTTCATTTGATGATTTAAAAACAGTGAATGGCAATCCATGCAATTCCTTCAGAGAGGCGTGTGAGCACTGTAACGCCCCAGATGTAACTTTCCATATTTGTATCCAACTCTTGCCGTCTCCGGCGCTAAGTTATATTCATTTCTCGGGTTTGGGTCTTTGTCTCCGTGTGTTGTTTTCTTTTTCGTGCATCTCTTATCATGTCATCACGTGCATTGCATTTGCATACATGTTCATCTCATGCATTCGAGCATTTTCCCCGTGGTCCGTTTTGCATTCCGGCGTTTCGTTCTCCTCCGGTGGTCATTTCTACCTTTCTTTCTTGTGTGGGGTTTAAACATTTCCGGATTGGACCGAGTCTTGCCAAGCGGCCTTGGTTTACTACCGGTAGACCGCCTGTCAAGTTTCGGGTCATTTGGACTTCGTTTGATACTCCAACGGTTAACCGAGGGACCGAAGAGGCCTCGTGTGTGTTGCAGCCCAACACCCCCCAAATTTGGCCCAAAACCCACCAAACTCTGCTCCATGTCCTAGAGCGTTCGATCACGATCGTGTGGGCGAAAACCGCACCTCATTTGGACTCTCCTAGCTCCCTCTATGCCTATATATACACCCCTCCGTTTTCGGATCTCTCCCTCTCCCCGAAACCCTAAAAAAAAAACATCCCCGCCAGATCCGCGCCGACGGACGTGTCCGCCCCCGGCCGGACATTGTCCGCCCGCCGCCGCCATCCAACCCGCCGCCGCCACGTGTCCCCGCGGGACCGCATCGCCGCCGCCGTCCCGGCCCGGGAGGCCCAGGAGGGGCCCCCGCGAGCCCGCGCCCCCGCGCCTCCTCCTTCCCCGAGCGCCGCCGCCTTCCGCGCCTCCGGCGACCGGCGCCGCCGCGGGACGCCGTCGCCGCCACCGCACTGGCCGCCGCCGTGCCGGACCCCGCCGCCCGTCCGCTCCTCGCCGCGCGCCCGCGCCTCCGGGGCCGCGCCCTCGCCCGCGGTCCACCTCGCCGGACCACCTCGCCGCCGTCTCGCCGGCCTCCCCCTCCTCCACCGGCTCCGGCGAGCTCGAGCTCCGCCGCCGGCGCCGCCTCGGCTTCCGCGCCGTGATCCCGATCTGGATCCGGTCGCGTGAACAGTAAACCCTAACCCCGATTTTTTTTTGCTAAGTCCTAAAATTTTTTGATCCATGTTGCTCAGTTCGAGGTCCCGTAACTTTGCAACCGTAGCTCCGTTTTGGGCGTATGATATATCAAAATGTTCGTCTCGACATGTACATCATTTCATTCCATTGCATCATTTGCATTTGAGGTCATCTTGATACCCAAAATGCTGCTAGAAGGAGGCTTCGTGAGTTAAATTGCAGATCCGTTAGTTCATCATGCACTTTTGTCATTTTTGCTATATTTAATCCGTGCATGATATGCCTGTGCCCCTTTGGGATGTATTGTGAAGCATTTTGTCTTCTTTCCAGAGGTGTCACCCATGCATTTTTAGGATGTGTGTGTTGTCTTGTGCAAGCTTGCGAAGTAGGGTACCTGAGATTGCAGATTTAGGGACTTAGTGATTTTCGCTAAGTCTGGGATATTTTAGTTCATGATGCTATATGTCCAGCTTGTTTCCTAATGATCCGTGCCTCTTTTGAGGATGATCAGTAAGGGAGTTTTGATATTTATGTTATGATCTATCCATCCATGTCTTTGTTGGCATTTGTGGAGTGCTCTAGGTTGACTCAATCGAGCTCAACTTTTGCTTCGTTGTTAATCTGGGCAGATCGTCAACTTGTTTGCGATTTCGCCGATGCTACCGTTAGTGTTCCATGCATGCTATGCCTTCGTTCTTGCCATGTGTAGCTAGCACTTTGTGCCTTCTTGCTGGTTATATGCTTTCCTTGCCATGACTTGCACCGTAGTGAGTGCATCGAGCTCGTTTACATGCCTTCGTGAGTTAAATTTCAGCATGTCTCAGTTTTCACTAAGTCTGAAAACTGATTGTGTTCGAGCGATGTTCGTGAGCTCGGTAGAGTATTTTGTGAACCCTTTTGGCCCCAGGTCACTTTGGGTGTTTTATTAAGCTTGTTGAGTAGCTCCATGCCATGTTCTTACTTGTCATGTTCAGGTTCTCTATCATGTTGTTTTGCTGCTCCGAAGAGAGCTTCGTGATCTGAAATTTCAGACTAGTGTTAATTTCACTAAGTCTGAAATCTGTTTTGCATTTGCATTTTAGCCATGCTTGTTTGAACCTCTTAATGGATGAATTTGCCTATGGCTCAGTGCTAGTGTTTTGTCAACCATCTTGTGTACATCACTTCCATGTATTTTGTTTTCATGTTTGGTGGCTGTAGCATGTTCATTTCGTTGCATTTAGATGCCTACTTGCTGTAAATCGCAGACCGGTGTCATATCTTAAAACGCTCGCCATTTCCAAACCGTAGCTCCGATTCCAATGATCTTTATATCGTTTTCAAGCGATTTCATCCCCTCTATCCAGTGGCACACTTGGTTTTCCAAGTTGAGGCCAGGTTCATGCTTTTCCTGTCATATCTTGCATTTTGCATCCCGCATCGCATCCCGCATAGCATATCGTCATTTCATCATATTGCTTGGACTTGCCCGTGGTTGATTGTATCCTTGTTGCTTGTTTGTCTTGTTGGGTAGAGCCGGGAGACGAGTTCGCTACCGAGGAGCCCGTTGAGTTTGCTTGTGAGGATCCAGTCAACTCTGACAACTGTGCAGGCAAGATGATCATACCCTCGAAATCACTACTATCTTTGCTATGCTAGTTTGCTCGCTCTTTTGCTTTGCCAATGCTACGATGCCTACCATTTGCTTGTCAGCCTCCCAATTGCCATGTTGAACCTCTAACCCCCCCTTTGTCCTAGCAAACCGTTGATTGGCTATGTTACCGCTTTGCTCAGCCCTTCTTATAGCGTTGTTAGTTGCAGGTGAAGATTGGAGCCGTTCCTTGTTGGAACATTTATTTACTTGTAGGGATATCATTATATTGCTATGTTATCTTAATGCATCTATATACTTGGTAAAGGGTGGAAGGCTCGGCCTCTCGCCTAGTGTTTTGTTCCACTCTTGCCGCCCTAGTTTCCGTCATATCGGTGTTATGTTCCCGGATTGTTGCGTCCCTTACACGGTTGGGCTATAATGGGAACCCCTTGATAGTTCGCCTTGATTAAAGCTTTTCCAGCAATGCCCAACATTGGTTTTACCTTTTGCTACCTAGCCTCTTTTCCCTTGGGTTTCCGGAGCCCGAGGGTCATCGTATTTTAGCCCCCCTTGGGCCAGTGCTCCCTCTGAGTGTTGGTCCGAACTGAGCTGCCTGCGGGGCCACCTCGGGGAAACTTGAGGGTTGGTTTTACTCGTAGCTAGTCTCATCTGAGTGTGCCCTGAGAAAGAGATATGTGCAGCTCCTATCGGGATTTGTCGGCACATTCGGGCGGTGTTGCTGGACTTGTTTTAACCTGTCGAATCATCTTGTTGTACCGAGATACCGAGTCTGATCGGTGTGTCTTGGGTGGAGGTCTATTCCTTCGTTGACCGTGAGAGCTTGTCATGGGCTAAGTTGGGACTCCCCTGCAGGGATTGATCTTTCGAAAGCCGTGCCCGCGGTCATGGGCAGATGGGAATTTGTTAATGTCCGGTTGTAGATGACTTGAACTAAACTTAATTAAAATGATTCAACCGTGTGTGTTACCGTGATGGCCCCTTCTCGGCGGAGTCCGGGAAGTGGACACGGTGTTGGAGTTATGCTTGCGCAGGATGTTCCTTTAGCTTCTCGCTCGTGCTTCGCCTTCTCTTCTCGCTCTCTATTGCGTATAAGTTAGCCACCACATATGCTAGTCGCTTGCTGCAGCTCCACATATTTTTTGCCTTATCCATTCCTATGAGCTTAAATAGTCTTGATCGCGTGGGTGTGAGATTGCTGAGTCCCTGTGACTCACAGATACTACAACTCCAGATGCAGGTTCAGGTGTTTCTGCTCCAGTTGGCGATTACGAGCTTCAATGGGAGTTCGACGAGGACTCTCAGCGTTACTACGTATCTTTTCCGGATGATCAGTAGTGGTGCCTAGTTGGGGTTATCGATTCAGGACCTTGTCGCATGTTGGGGGTCTTTTCCATTTTGGCGCCGTAGTCGGGCCATGAGTGCTTGTTTGATGGATGTTATTTATGTACTCTGATGTGACGTGGCGAGTGTAAGCCAACTATGTTATCTCCCCCTTTTATTATATATTACATGGGATGTTGTAATGATTGCCTAACTTGCGACATTGCTTTCAATGCGGTTATGCCTCTAAGTCGTGCCTCGACACGTGGGAGTTATAGCCGCATCGAGGGCGTTACAAGCACTTAGGACTCATTGAGCATAACAGGACACTTGATGATTGCATGACAGAGGCAGCAACATTTCAGATGCCTTCTGCTCTTAGACGGTTGTTTGCAACTATAATGGTATTCTGTGAGGCAACATAAATCCGTCAGTTGTGGGACAAACACCTAGCATCGATGTCTGAAGATTACCGCTGTACTCAATCGAATGAGGCAGCACTTGAGCAGATGGTCCTTAGGGATATCAGGGATCTGATGCAATCCATGGGAAAGGATATTAAAATGTATGGGCTTCCGGATTTGGTTGACACAGATGGTTCTTCAGACGCCGAGTATAGGGAGGTAAAAGAGGAGAGGCAAGTTAAAGCAGATCAAGAACATCTAGATCTATTCAACTACCTGAACAATGAGCAACTGGCTGGTTTCAATGACATAATGGATCATGTGACGAACCAAAAAAGCCAGATATTCTTTGTTGATGGTCCTGGAGGCACTGGGAAGACATACTTGTACAAGGCATTGCTTGCGAGGGTCCGTTTGATGGGCCTAATAGCGATCGCAACTGCTACGTCAGGTATTACAGCGTCGATAATGCCCGGAGGCCGGACTGCACACTCCAGGTTCAAAATTCCAATCAAGCTCACTGACAGCAACATGTGTAGTTTCACAAAGCAGAGTGGTACGACAGAGTTGCTTAAACAGGCATCCTTGATAATTTGGGATGAAGTTGCTATGACAAAGCATTAAGCAGTTGAGACGCTTGACAGATCGCTGCAGGATATAATGGAATGTCCTCTACCGTTTGGTGGAAAGGTTGTCGTCTTTGGTGGGGATTTTAGGCAGGTCCTCCCCGTTGTGACCTGGGGGACAAGAGCACAGATCACGGATGCTACACTTTTGAGATCCTATTTGTGGGAGAACATCCGCAAGATACGCCTCACGCGTAATATGCGAGCACAAGCGGACCCTTGGTTCTCTGAATACCTCCTTAGGATAGGCAATGGAATGGAAGAAACAATTGGCGACGACTATGTGTGTCTCCCTGAAGACATTGTGATTTCTTATATCGAGGACGAAGAACCTGTTAACAAGCTCATCAAAGATGTCTTCCCATCCCTGCACACCAATGCTATGTCGAGAGAGTATATGAGCACACGTGCAATCCTCTCGACCAAAAACGAGCATGTGGATGACCTAAATGACAAGATGATCTCCAGGTTTCCAGACGAAGAAAAGGTGTACCAAAGCTTTGACTGTATCGAGGATGACTTCCAAAATAATTACACGATTGATTTGCTGAACTCGCTCACACCAAATGGGTTGCCCCCGCATGTGTTGAGAGTAAAAATGAACTGCCCGGTCATTTTGCTGCGGAACCTCGACCCTCATAATGGGCTATGTAATGGAATACGACTTACGATCAGAGCTTTCCAGGATAATGCAATCGATGCGGAGATTGTTGGTGGTCAGCATGCCGGAAAGAGGGTGTTCATACCTAGGATCCCTATGTCACCCTCGGAGGACACCTCACTTCCCTTCAAGCTTAAGAGAAAATAGTTCCCCATCTGCCTGAGTTTTGCGATGACCATTAACAAGGCACAGCGTCAAACCATCCCAAACGTTGGTATTTACCTTCCAGAGCCTGTATTCTCACATGGCCAGGTATATGTTGCATTGTCAAGAGGTGTCTCAAGACAGACAACGTGAATTTTAGCCAAGCCTAACAGAGAGGTTGATAAATCTAGGAGAAGCACCAAAAACATTATGTACACAGATGTTTTAGAGGGGTGAGGTACGTGCGATCGTTCGTATTTTCTTCGCACCTTTTACTTTTCTATAACTAATTCTGGACCTAGCACTTATCTTTTTTCTTTACTTCCAGGTTTTCATCAGATCACACTATATAATAATCATGAAAGAAGAAGGATGTCGATTTGACTTTTGACTCTGCATATCTGTATTGTTTATTTGTGTGATTTAGTTATTTGTAAATAAAAATCACAACAGCACACCTGAAGTATTGTAACTTTATGATGGCTGGATTTACTAGCACTTATCTTTGTTTTTTTTACTTCCAGGTTTTTATCAGATCGCACTCTATAATAATCATGAAAAAAGAAGGATGTCGATGTGACCTTCTACTCTGCATATCTGTGTCGTTTATTTGTGTGATTTATTTATTTGTAAACAAAAAGCACACCAGCACACTTGAAATATTGTAACTTTATGATGGCTAGATTTACTAGCACTTATCTTTTCTTTACTTCCAGGTTTTTATCAGATAGCACTATATAATAATCATAAAAGAAGAAGGATGCCGATGTGACCTTCGACTCTGCATGTCTATGTCATTTATTTGTGTGATTTATTTATTTGTAAATAAAAAGCACACTAGCACACCTGAAATATTGTAACTTTATGATGGCTGGATTTACTAGCGTCTATCTTCTCAATGCAAATTTTCCTTGTACTTATGACCAGGGATAATGAGAAAACAAAATTACTAAACTCATCTTGATGGTTACACATCAATGCCAAGAGTTTTCAGCTGTAGTACAACATTTGCAATTTTACATCCTTCAATCTCTGGAATATTAGATTCCGCCGGGTTAGCAAACTCATAACTAAAAGCACTTAGCTGGCCCCTCCTATCCAGCACGGCCACTGATGGTACAATAAACTGGCAAGAGAAAGGAAACACGAATTATATTTCTTTACGAAAAGGTTTAAGTTTTATCTGTACAAAATGGTAAAGGAAAGAAGACACAAAATCGAAGAAACGTTCCAATTAGCTTAACTCAATATTTCTGTATAAAATGTATTACGAAAATAACTCAATTAATTTAATGTGCTTGGGTATAAATAAAAGGAAAAACAATGTGGGGCCTGAGATAAATCAAAGGAAAGCGTGGGGCTAGAGATAAATCAAAGGGAAGTGTGGGGCCTGGCATAGCGATCATGATTCCCTTTCCTCCTCACGCTATGGAAGTCCTTCCCGTGACTTCCACCTTGTATATTGCCTAGACCTAACGACCTCTCGATCAGGAGCCCAAATAAGCAAAGGGTTTTGCACCGTAGGGTTTCCCTTCAACCTCCCCTGAATCCTACTTTGCGAGCTCGCTGCCACATCCTCACACTCCTCCACCGCGAAGGTCTCCTCCGCCGCGAAGGCCTCCACCTTGCCGCACACATCTGCCAGTGGTGACCTACCATCGTCCTCCATGTCTGCGCCACAATCCTCGGTGGCCTGTACGGATCAATCTACAATAATCATGGTAATGGTATCTCTCTGCAATTTCATCCTATTCATGATTTCGCATCTGCAAAACAACAAGGGGATCCAACTAAGTAAAACAACATGATCTGTGTGACCCTACCAAATTACCAACATGCTCCGTGTGACTTAGGAAATTCTTATTATTGCAACATCTAGATGATCTGTGTGACCCTACAAAATTACCAACATGCTCCGTGTGACTTAGGAAATTCTTATTATTGCAACATCCAGATGATTAGTCACGCAAGTGAATCTCAAAAGGTTGACTGGATAATTGAACAAAGAAATAGATCATTATAATTTAGGTGAAAACAATATTCTGGTAGCACTATGTTAAGTAAACGTGTACGGATATCTGCATCTAATTGTGATGTACAAAACATAGGGTCTAATGGTAAGAGCAGATCAGAAACTGTGGTTTCCACACACAAATAGGAGTGCTTATTTACCACATGAGCTCTGCCATCAATTCATTCACCAATTCAGCCCAAGTAACCATTGAACATGAAACAATGGCAAAATTATGTCAGATGGATATCTATTCCAGAACAGAATTTAACTTGCCTGGCCGTGAGGTGCCAGTCATATCAGGACTATACTAACCCTCTGAATATGACACAACTTCAGTTTGGTAAACAACGCTATTGTGTAATCAAAACATCTGCAAATCCATAGAATCTGTAGGTGCGTGATATATATGTATTTAACAGAATATCATACCACCAGCAGCATACGATTTATATATGCTTGGGTTTTCAGGAACTCATCGACAAGGGAGCCAAGGACAAGCATACACAAAATATTCAGATTGAAGGCATGATAATCAAAGATGAGGATATGAACACCGAGTCAACAAAGGCGATAGAAGACCAAACCATCAAGGATGATACAGAAAATATGGAGATTGATGAGGTGATACTCTAAGTCGACAAAGACGATTTTTATTTTCACATGTCATTATTATTTTTATTCTAGTGGGATAAAACAATATGTAATTTCTAGTATAATAATATCATGCCTACAATTCTTTACTCACCTTAATAATATTTTCTGTTTTATAATTACTGGATAATATTGTATTATTGTGTGTTTCAGTTAGTAAGCGAGGAAGAATCAAATGGAATAGACAACAAAGATGGAGTAGAGAAAAAAAATAGCACACAAGCTACTGATTGTGAAGTGACAAAGGCATGCTTTCTTTTCGGGTATCCCAAATAGTTCTAATTCTAATTATTTTATATCCTCCATACAAATTATTCTTTGTAATGTTCCTCTCAGGAATTAACCTTCAAGGAAACAAGTGAACAAATGCAGCCAACTCAAGACAATGAATTAGCACAAAGATTCGACACCGAAGGGGGAGAAAATATAGGGGACAAGCTGGCATAATCAAATGGAATAGCCGACAAAGATGAAGTGCACAAAATGAAGAGCTCACGGTTCACTGAATCCGAGGTGACATAGGCATATATATTTTTTCAACTATGTCCCATATAGTTCTAATTCTAATTATATTATATCTTGTAATGTTGCTCTTAGGAATTAACCTTCAATGAAACAAGTGAACAAATGCAGCCAGCTCAGGATGAGGAATTAGCACAATCATTCGGCGCAGAAGGGGCAAAAACTATAGGGGAGACGATGCCAGAATCAAATGGAATAGCTGACAAAGAAGAAGTGGAGAAAAAGCATAGCATGCAGTCCACTGATTCCAAAGTCTCCGAAGTGACAGAGGCATCAGAGGACGAAGAATTAGCACACACATCCGGCATGAAAGGGGCACAAACAGGGAAGCCTATCCCTATCCGAATGCATAACAAACCTAAGAAGGCACAAGACTACGTGGTGGCTCCAGAAGGCATGAACAAATCCTTCTATACCCTACTTTTGCTACACTAATTTTCTTCATTATTAATAATTCTTCTTGCTTACATCATGATAGATTACGCCTGCACCGGCGATGATTGGTCCGTCATTGAAAATATCATGTCTGAACCAAGTGATAAAAGAAATTTAGTGAGCATCAATGACTCATATCTAAAAAAATAGTTACTATGTCTTTTAACCGGCGGAGAATTTGTTGGCGACGAAGTAAGTATATGTAGTTTTATGACAAGACGATTTTAACATAAGTTCGTATATCTCTTATAACCAAGGTGTGCACTTGATATTGTAGATCATAGACGCATACATACATTGCATAAGTGCTAAAGAGCATCTATAGATGAGGTCAGTTGGAAGTGTGTTCTTAGAGAATGCATGCATCTCTAAAATGATAAAGGAATTTAGCTCTATACGGGATGACGTACCAAGATGGGTATTAAAGAGAGCTACAACTTATTTAGAACATGATATGGTGAGTCTCAGTTCCGTACATATTACTATGATGAATTCAATCGAGGACGGATGTTTGTATAGATGAGACCTAAACTAACAAATCCCTTTTTCAGATATTCATTCCAGTAAACATTGAACACTTTCATTGGTACCTAGCAGTTATAAATACCCGGGTGAAACGTATCCAGGTGCTCGACTCGCTAGGCCCAGGAATGCCCTGCCAAGACCTTACCGCTATGGTTAGTTATTAGTCCCACTGCACCATCTTTTGATAAGACAATTTCTATCATTCTTTGATTCTGATGCTAATACTTGGTCATTTATTCATGTAATAGCTGGAAGGACTGAAAAATATGTTCCAATATGCATCGCTTCAAATGGAACTAAAATTGGATAAGTGGAAAGATGTAAACATCACAGCATGGCCAAGGGAGGAGTGTCTTAAGATCAAACTGCAGACAGATGGGTATACCTCTTTCGATTGAAACTTTTTGCTCTCATCCCCTTTAGGCACCTCCTTGTTCTCCTTCAAGATATCTGAATTATTAAGGGACACATCATCAACAGCGGCGCCGAAGGCAGCGCCTGCTCGGAACACGCCATGGCCCCCGAGCAGCTAACCCTAGGGGACGAACATTGCACACAGTGAGGCTATGCACCAATTTGACGGGGAGGAGCAGGCGGTGGGGTCAGAGAGACTAACCTGGACCTGGACGAGCGAGGAGAAGCGTAGGGAGGGTCATCCCCCGAGCAGCAGCACAACACGCGGAGGTCTTCATTGTCATCTTAATCAAGATGGAGGTCGCGAGCAGCAACTGCTCCTGCTCCTGACTGAATCAAACATGGAAAATTAGATGGGATCGGAGAGTAGAGCATCCGGATCCAAGGGAGAAGAAGACTTGGAACCAGACCTTGATAGCGTCCCAAGCAGGGGGAGGGAAATTCGTGATGCACGGGAGAGGTTGGATAGGCTCCTGGCAGCTACATCGCATTAGGACAACAGAGGGCCAAGGCGTCGCCAGCGACCATGCCGACCTCGAGCGCCCCGGCGTCGCCAGGAGGAGGGAGGGGCGGGGCGGGGCAGAGCAGGGCCTACCCGTCCGCCAGCGCTGGTGACGAGGGGAGGGGGGTGGGGGGAGCGGCCACCAGAGAGCGCACGCGACGGATGGCCCCGACGTCGCTAGTAGGAGTGAGGGGTGGCGCAGAGCAGATCGCCGGGCCGCCGGCTGTGGATGGGGATCTCTTGGCCACGAACGAGGGAAGAATGGGGAGGAAAGGAGAAATGAGGGGGCGGTGGGAGTTTCACTGAGTGCGGCGTTGTCCAAATAAAAATATACTACAAAAATATACCGTACTGTATTACACCTTCTAAATAAACATTATATTTCATAGGGCATATCCGGTTCACTAAGTTTGTGAAAATTTTGTTTTCATCACGGCTTGTTTCAGTCATGATCATTTGATGATTCTAAAAGTTCTTTTATACAAATATCTATAAATTTGATAAAAAATGATTGAGTTTATTTAAGTTTTATATTTGTAATCATGCAAGTCATCTTGTGGTCTGTGGATGGTAAATTTTATGGAGTACTTCACAGGAGTTATATTGTCTGACATTCCTACACAGGTATTTTTTTACTGTGTATCATTACATTTATTCTATGTTGTATCACTATTTAACTTTTATTACTATTTTAATAGGAACATATGACAGATTTTAGAACAAAACTAGCTGTCATTTTGGTGGACTCAGAATTGAATGATGATAATATAAGAAATCGAGACATGGAAGAGGACAAAAACAACACAGATCCCACAGAATGTATGATTCTGGATAGACCCCCTAAGAATTTCAAAACATCAAATACATCAACAGAAGTTGAGCTCATCCCGCGGTCATTTATTCTTTCACCGTCTGTCAACCCAACAAACGATGATTTAATAGATGAACTTTGTTTGTTCATCAGTATGGTTGATGATGTCGCTCTACTAGAGTAAGCCATATTTTTTAGTTCATTTTATATTCCAACAAATTACTTTGATGTCATTATAATTTATAGAATTTTGATTTTACAGGAGCGAATGGGTGAAAAGCTCTGCTCCGTACCCTATTAGCTTAAATTTGAGACAAATTAAAAACATATTAAGCAATGATGAATACATGGATATTCATTGCTTTAATGTGGTTGTGCGAATACTAGCGCGCCACGAAGTCCAGCTTCTCAGAGACATTCCATCTCACTATATGGATCTGAACTTTTGTGTAAGTTACTATAATTACGTACTACATTTTTTTCTCATTGCACTAATATTTTCTCATTCTTACTTTAGTCCATGTTCCACTATGCACGAGACTCAAGCCATCGTGAACATATGGAAATTGCTACATTGAAACGGTTGTTTCATAGCTGGCCTGACAGTAATGATTATCATATCTCTCAATGTGATATGGTAAGATTTTTTCATTTGTCACAGTGCTTTACTTGGTCTTAATTAATATTCTATGTGTTTCTAAACTATTTCATCATTGCAGATTTTATTGCCTTGGTATATGTTTGGGTTATTTCTATTGTTTGTCTTGGATCAAAATAGAAAAGTTGTCTCAATTTTTGATCCGATACCAATACCTACTTTTGGAAAGAATGTACTTAAAACTGTGGCTGACAATCTAAACCTTGCGCTTAAAGTTGCAAACCCTGCATTCAAGGATGATATCTCTAAATGGGAATGCATAGTTCCTGATGCTCCAACAAACTCACGCTGGTATGAATCTTTTAAACGCATTACAATATTAATTGATTCATTCAACGCACATTATGTGTTTATTTCATATATGCAGTGCCTTGTCTGGTTTTTTTAATTACAGGCACTCATTGCGCGATGGAAATCTATATTTTCCCATACCCCAGGTGACTATTTACACCATGCTTATTTGTATACACATTGCACATACAACTTGTTATAACAATGTTGTATAATGCCAATGTAGGATGGTTTTCAACTGAGGAAGCAATTTTTGGTGCATATTTTAAAGTACGAAGAGAATGAAGCTAAAAATAATATCCCATACATTGAACGAAGCATCATTGATCGCATCTATAGATGGACCTTCATTGCTTCAAAAGATGGACCTTCAAAACATGCTTAGTTGCGGATTGGAGAATATATTCTTGTAGCAATTATAATACAATTATTATGTGACAGTGAATTTTATGCGAAGACATGTTTATGATATGTGTGTTGGATCACAAATATGTCGCACTTTTTGAAAATACAATTTGAGTGATATGATAACATTTTGTAGCGATCTGAATTTTTTGTAAAAATCATTTTAGTATTATATCATGTGAACATGTTTTGTTTGAGACGTGCGTTGCACGTGCATGCTTACTAGTTTTAATAATAGATATAACCTTCAAGGATGAATATTGGACATCTATTAGCTGAATGGCACATGATAGAGGGGGAAAAAGATGTCTCACATACCATAAATGTAGCATAAATATACAATTCCGCAAAAATAAGTTGTCACTATTCATAGCAGAATCAGATAATTTTTACAAACTCTGCATCACACTATAAATTAAGCACAATTTCTGCAACATCTTACATTGAATGATGGAATTACATGAATCAGTTACCCGCAAAAATGAAACAACCCAGTTTACTGAGTGGTTGTACGTTTGTACTACCTTGAATTTTATAGCCTAGCAGAGTACGTAAATAGTGCACATTACCATTCTAAACATTCGAGATGCATATAAGATGCGTACCTCATCAAACTTGGTCGAGAACAGGTTGAGTGAGGTAAGAATGCCATCATTGGGACTAAGTCCGTACTCTTTCATCACCTCCTTGTAACGCACAGTATCGCAGATATCAATGTTGGCTCCAAATGGCAGTGTCATCACCGCAGGGTCAAGGTTGAGCACATAACCCCTCATATTCGCCGATGCTTGCATATGACACACCAGACGGTGCATTAAGCTGGTCTTCCCCGTCCCTACATTGTAGGCCAAAACAGAGTAAGCTTCCAATCACAAAATCTCAATAAAAGCTCGACATATCACCGGTTCGGTCGGCCATCCATCCTACTAAAATGGCAACTGAATAGCGGCTCACCTTGTCCTGCACGCTGTCCTTGGCCTCGTCCTCCGCTGCCGCCTTGTCGTGCTCGTTGTCCTGAGGGAAGGCGAGCAGGGTGTCCGAGTTGGCGACGCCCTCGTGCTAATCGTCATCGCGCATGGGCTTCTTTGGCCGGCGCTGGCCCACGAGGGGATCTCCAGCCGCGCCTACTGCTGCTGGCGGCAGCGGCGGTTGCTGCTAGATAATGGGATTGTGGGACGGACATACAAAACTTACTAAAATTCGGACGGAGGCGCTGGTCTTCGAGACCGGCGATGGATCGCGACGAAGAGCGGGAGGAAGGTCGGCGAGGTCGGGATAGGGCGGATACAACCGCAGGAGGTCGATTCCGACTGGATCCGGGCGAGGCGGCGGTCATTGGTGGCCATGGCTGCTCCTGTAGAATAAGGGGAGAGGCAATCCTTGTGTGAGGGAGAGAAACAAAGGGGAAGGAAACGGAGAAGAGGGACAACCATAAGAGGGGGCACGAGGCGTGGAGGTCTGGCTATGGTCGACGGCGGCGCGGCGGCCGGTGGCGAGGCCGAGCGCGAAGGCAGTGGGGCGGCGAGGGGCTCTGGATCGGGAGCTCCCCTCCCGATTTAGAGTTCGGGGGGCACTGCACGGGGGGACGAGAGCCCATGCGTTATCCCACGAACGAAACGTTTTTTCACCATTGACCACTTAAATTAGTACCGCGGGTTAATTACCAGAAAACAGTAGGGGCTTTTCTGCAAAAAGGGCGCGATGATGAAGCCGACAGACTCAACCCGTGCTTTATTATTAGGGGAAGATATGACGACTATTGCTATAAGGTCATCTTACACGCCCATGAGTGTGCATGTATGGAATTATTGTACCCGCACTAAGGAGCTCCGGCCCCCTACATTGAGAGATGGTTATAGGGGATGGAATTGCTACAGAGCTTGCGACGACTGATGGATCCTTTCGAGGGGGGGGGGGAGCGAGCTCGGTGTTGAATATCAACGCTCATGCCGAGCCCCCTTTTGACTTTCTTTGGGTAGTGGCTAGATAGGGTTCACTAAGGAGCTCCAGCCCCCTACATTGAGAGATGGTTATAGGGGATGGAATCGCTACAGAGCCTGCGCTGACTGATGGATCCTTTCGAGGGGGGAGCGAGCTCGGTGTTGAATATCAACGCTCATGCCGACCCCCCTTTTGACTTTCTTTGGGTAGTGGCTAGATAGGGTTCAGGGCCTAATCTCCACTGCCGCAGATCATGACACAGAAATGTGTCGTCGAATCGTCTTCACCCAGGCAGTCACAAGCTCTTTTTATCGAATTATTATTTTGAGCTTCCAGTGGAACTGGATTTTTGTTGATATCAGGTAACCCTGGCCGCCAAAACTAGGACCCGAGCTTCTACGACAAACACATCTCAGTCGAATGATATTCTTTTCCCAAAATCGCACTCAGGCAAACACTCGAGGAAATCATTCGAGTATCACCCAACTATTGTTGTTCATGTCGGTGAAGGAAATATGCCCTAGAGGCAATAATAAAGTTGTTATTTTATATTTCCTTATTCATGATAAAGATTTATTATTCATGCTTGATGGAGTAAATGACCATGGGTAGCCTAGCCGGCTCCCCCTGGCACTTCGGAAAAATTATAGGCCAATCGAGCCTTCAAGCTTCCAAGACGTGGGGCCGCCTTCCTCCAGCCGACTGCCCCTCAGGCCGGCTGTGCGAAGGCGGCCTAGGCCTAAAAATCGCCAAGAAGAAAGCCCCGAGAGGGCTGGCTCCACGAAGCCGGCCACCAGAAGGCCGACTCCAAGAAGCCGACCCCCCCTCAGCAGGCGGCCCAGATCGTGCCCTCAAAATCTACACCCACATAACGGCGATGAGACGGGGCGTGGCTACATCAAAACCTGCCACCCCCTAATCCCGGAGCACGCCTGGCCACAGTACGCCGTACGGGCGGCCATCACCCGTCCGGCGCGGCACTGTTGCCATATTGACCATGATGTCACCCACGGCGAGCCGTCAGTACGACCCATGGGTGGCGGGTCCCATCCATCATGGAGACACCCGAAGGCGGCCAGGCCACCCCCAGTCGGCCTGGGGTACGACCGATTCCCAGTAGCCGTCCAGTCCACTCCCTCGAAGGAGGCGCCCCATTAAGGAGATAAGACAAGGTAAGGCTACAGTGATAAGCCGCCAGGCGGCTTATCACTGTAGCCATGCTTGCCAAGACGAAGCCCTCGCCACTAAAGGCGGGGCCACAGTAACCAGCCCCCAACAGAGCCCCCGAGCGGTGGGGCCGGCCTGTCAACCAGAGGACCGGCAGCCGGCGGGGCCCACCAGTCGGCGAGCCCCACCAGTCGGCAAACAAGCGAGTGGGCATAGGCACAGACGGCTGGGGCCCATGCCCAGTCGGATTACCATTGTACCCCTGGGGGGTAGGCCTATATAAACCCCCCAGGGCTCCCATGCAGGGCGATCTCTCTATGGATAGTTTTTAGACACCACAAGGAGAAGAGGAGCGGGCTGGCCTTGCCCTCCTTCATCCTTTCACCGAACAGCTCAAGGAGCATCCTGTAGCTACCCGTCGAGATAGTGATCATGCGGAGACCCCGCAGAGCAGCATTAGGGGTGTTATCTCCACGGAGAGCCCTGAAGCTGGGTAAGATTCACCGGCGTGCATGTCTTTGCCTTATCCCGTTTCCAGGCACCGGCGATGTTTTATTGGCTCCCACAATGATAAGCCATCCATTGGCATATGTCGCACCAACCACCCGAAATTTGGCGCCCACCGTGGGCCAGGTGCACCGTCGTCCGAAGACCTGTTCTGGACGGGAACCCTCTTCCTTCCCAACGTGCGTAGCCAGCCCGGCTCGCCCGATGGCGCTTGCCACGACGCGCTGCAAGACGTCGCCGACGCCTGCGCAGCGAGCTGCCTCGCCGATCTTCTTGGCGAGGCTCGCATTTCCGACGAGCCCGCATTGCCCCAAGAGCCACCTTGCCAGCCTCCTCGACCAGCTCCATGTCTCCGGCGAGCTTGCCGCGGACTTGGAGTCAGTTGGCTCCACCGACCCGATGCTTGTCGACTCCGACACGGCATCCCTTGACGCCTTTCCCACCAATGTGGTAATCATCAATGACCCTCTTCCTCAAGCCGACAGCAGCGGCAGTGCCATCACCGAGGTACTGGTCATCAGCCACGGCACCGCCTCAGGCGAAAACGCCCACGACACCCTGCAGACAGCGCTGCACGACTTGTCCGCCCCCGTCCTAGCCGACGTGGACGCCAAGACATTGGAGGCGTGCCCCTTAGCCCTCGTTGCGGAGGGCCAGAAGCTAGCCACCATGAGACACCTCATCAAGGCTCACCAGTGCGAGGTCGACCGTGCCGCCTTCGGCACGCCGCCTCCCGACGGGCCGAGCCGCGTCGGCATCGTCAAGAAACACGGCGTGGCTATCGCTGACATGCTTGGAGCAGACCGCCCAATCTATGCCACGCCTCTCGAGAACCTGCGTGCCGCCCAGGCAGCCGCAGACGAATTGAATGGGCTGGGGCCTGATGAGCTCCCCTACATGACCAGGCGCATCCAACAACTTATCGACGTGGCCACGGAGCGGCATGAAGCCGGCATCTGCGCTGAGAGCCCCCCCCCCCCGCGCCGAGAGCACGGCGCAACGTCCCGAACACCGACCGCGGGAAACACCCGCGCAAGAAAAGAAAAGGAGCCGGCTGCCAGCCGCAGCCAGACTCGAATCTCCATCGAGTGTGACGCAGAGGGCCGCCCTCGAGCCATGGAGTGGCAGGGCAACCCCCCTCCTCCTCTGCCTCATGGGGAAACATACCCTACCTTGCCGCCAGTCACGCATCCGACTCTCAGCGGCCGGCTGGGTCACCGTGAAGGAGTCGGCGAGAATGATGCCCGCCACCGGATCGACCGCCTTGCGCGATCCCTGGCCCTGGAAGAAGAAGATGATGTCGGCCCGCCTTGCTTCGGCCCCCGCATCCGCGATGAGCCCTTCCCCAAAGGGTTCTCGCTCCCAAGAGACACGCCCAAGTACAATGGTTCCGTGAAGCCGGAGGATTGGTTGATCGACTACTCCACCGCGGTTAGCATCGCGAACGGCAACAGGCGTGTTGCCGTAAAATATGTGCCCCTCATGCTCCAAGGCACGGCGCGCACCTGGCTTAACAGCCTCAAACCTTACAGCGTCAACAGCTGGCTAGACTTCACTGAAGCCTTCATCCGTAACTTCACCAGCACCTACAAGCGAGCTCCCAAGCCCCGACAGCTCTCCTTGTGTGTCCAAGGACCCAACGAATCGACTCGCGACTACCTCATGCGTTGGGCCGAGCTCCGCAATTCCTGCGAGGGAGTACACGAGGTTCAAGCTATAGAGTACTTCACCGCCGGGTGCCGAGAAGGCACCCTCCTCAAGCACCGACTCCTCTGCGACGAGCCGACTACGCTTGACGAGCTGCTGATCATAGCTGATAAATACGCCACGGCCGATTCCTCAATGAAGACCGAGCTCCAAGTAGACGCCTCCGGGAAGGTGCTCGCTCAAAGTCCCAAGACGCCGGCTGGAGAGTCCAGCCGATGCCCGTACCAGAACGACCACAAGCGCAAGGCTCCCCTGCCGCCTTCCACCAGTCGGCAGGTGGCCACAGTCGAAGACGAACAACCCGAAGGGCGGCCCGCACCCAAGAAGCAAAAGGGCGGCAGGCCGGCTTGGCAGCCAGCTTTCTCCTACGAGCAAGCACTTGATGCCCCCTGCAAGTTTCACAGTGGCGCAAAGCCTTCAAACCACACAACCCGAAAATGCCACTGGCTCACACGGATCTCCAAGGGTGAGGGGATGGCGCCACCTCCGCCTGCTGGTCAGCCGCCTCCGGCTCCTCCGCAGCCGGCTGCTCGACTAGCGGTCGGGGCAGTTCAAGACGAGTACCCCGACGAGCATGCTGCCTACGTCGTCTTTACAAGCCAGCCAGAAGATCATGTGCTATGGCGACTCGGATTTGGTGGTCCAGCAGTCATCTGGCGACTGGGACGCCAAGGACGCAAACATGGCGAGCTATCGTTTCCTCGTCCAGCAAATCAGTGGATATTTTGAAGGATGTGAGTTCCTTCATGTACCACGTGCCAACAACATGCAAGCAGATGCCCCACGAGTAGGATCCACCCGGCAAGCTATACCAGCCGGCGTTTCTCTCCACCGCCTCCTCAAGCCGTCTATCAAGCCGTCTCCAGAATCTGATTCCATCTTCGTGCCGCCTGACCCCGACGAAGTCGGATCCGACTTGGGAAACCAAGAAGGCGGCGCGGGGACTCCAACAGGTGGCCCGAGGACTGCCATAGTCGCACCCGGCCCGGGGAATTCGGAACTCGGCCCGGGGGCTACTGCAGGCGGCCCGGGGACTGCATCAACACAACAGGCGGTGGCCGACTCTGACTCCAACTCTTCACCACCCAGCCCACCCACCCCTATCACAGTGGCAGTCCTGACAATAGAAGAAGTCACAGCTCCATCATGGGCCTAGCCCATCCTCAACTTCTTAGTAAACAGAGAGCTGCCAACCGACGAGATTGTCGGGGGTTGGGTGCGACATATGCCAAAGGATGGCCTATCATGGTGGGGGCGAGTAGAATGTCGCCGGTGCCTGGAAACGGGATGAGGCATAGACATGCACGCCGGCGAATCTTACCCAGCTTCAGGGCTCTCCGGGGAGATAACACCCCTACTGCTGCTCTGCGGGGTCTTCGCATGATCACTATGGCAAAGTGTTTACACGATTGCTCCTTGAGCTGTTTCCTAGAGGTAGGAGAGGGCAAGGCTAGCTCTCTCCCTCCTATATGATCTGGTCTAGAGCTAATGGGTTCCAACCCTTTGCATGGGTGCCCTGGGGGGTTTATATAGGCCTACCCCCCAGGGGTACAATGGTAATCTGGCTGGACGCGGGCCCAGCCATCAGTGCCTCTGCCCTCCGTCTTCTCCACTGACTGCTGGGGCCCGCCGACTGGCTAGGTACGGAGCCGACAGGCCGCGTCCACCGCGGGCGGGTCTTGCCGTCTGCTGATTACTGTAGCCGTGCTTCTAATGACGCGGGCTTCGTCATGGAGTCATGGCAACAGCCCCGCCGCTTGGCAGGCGATCACTATTGCCACTCTCCATCACATCTGATTAATGGCGTGTGGGCCCCGGGGGAGGAGCTGGCCGACTCCCGGGGGCCGACTCCCAACGAGTCCGACTGGTGGTGCACTTGCCATCTTCTGGGGTCCCGCTGGCTGGTGGGACCTACTGCCCCAAGGCCGTACGGACAAGCCGTGGGGGGCGCAGGATTCGGTCCACTGGTGCTGATGGCATGGCTGGCATGGCAACAGTGCCACGCTGCTCGGAGATCTCCGCGAGTACGGCGTACTGTAGGCATGCCTGCCTCTGGAGAGGGGTGGGAGCAGTCTTCACTGTAGCCACTCCCCTGTCCTGTCCCTCTTGATGAGGACATGGGTTTTTGCTGGAGTCGCAGGCCGACTCCCCAAAGCCGGCTTCTCTAGAGGTCGCTAGTCAGGAGTCGGCTTATCCTGAAGTCGTCCATGGGACTCGGCCGCGAGTGGGCAGTCGGCCGTCTTGCCGCCGACTTCTTAGAAGGCGGCTCTTCGTCCTGGGGTCTTTAGGGGCGCAGCCTGCCCCGATGTCTTGAAAGGTTCTGGGGCTCGGGTTGGCCTACCCGTGGTCCATTTCTCCGACAATAGTCCCCGAAGCTAGTGAGGCGCCGCGGACGATCGGCCGAGAAGCCTCAGCAGTTTCTCTTTCCAGGTGCTTGACACATGGTTCTTGCTTGACTTCCGCCGGGCCGACTAGAAGGAGTCGGACTCGCCCAACTCTGACTCGCACAATGTTTCGAACGTCGCGGCGGGATCCAAGTAGCATGCTGGCTAAGCCTCCAGGCTGCCGCCCGTTCCAGGCCTGTCATGTGATAACACGTGGTCGGGCCATTCTGCCAGCCTACGCGTGCGACGGGACAGGCCCGTAGGCGGGGCCCACCACTACCACGCCTCGGCGCCCGAGCGGATCCGCTGTGGCCCAGGCGGACGGTTGGGATTCCCGTGGAGTTACTGCGCACAGTAACTTGTCGTGGAAATGTGGGGGTCGTGGGGTCGTGGGCGCAGTAAATCCCACGACCGCCCCCTCGGCTTCGCAGCCTATGAGGCTGTAAGTAGGGGAAAGAGGGGGGCGCGGCAGCGCACACGCGTCCCTCCTTCTCACTACTCCTTGCTCTTCTCCTTCTTCTTCTTCTTTGCTCTGCCGCGCGCCCAAGCTTCGACGAACGCCGCGGCGATCAGCTCGTGATGAGTTCTTCTTCTGCCACCGCGCCTCCCCCGGTGCACTCCGGCACCTGGGATGGATCAGAAGTTCATGACGACCACATCGAGTTTCTCCGCAAGACTCGTCGGCTCCCCGGTGAAGATTACGTGCGGGTGCGTCTTGCGCCGAGGGGGGAGATTTCCCCCGTGCCACAGGAGGGCGAGCGGGTCATCTTCCGCTCGCACTGCCTGCGCGGGTTGGGGCTGCCGGCGAGCAACTTCTTCCGCTCTTTTCTAGAGTTCTACTGCCTCCAGCCGCACCACCTCACGCCCAACACGATGGTGCTGCTATCCGCCTTCGTGGCCTTGTGCGAAGGCTTCCTCGGAGTCCTCCCCACCCTCGAGCTCTGGGGGGAGTTCTTCTTCTCCAAGCTCGGCACCCAGGCTGCTGGCGTGCCGGCTCAATGCGGCGGTTTCATCGCCGTGCGAAGGTCGGGGGCCGACAACCCCTTCCCTGCCATCTCGCTGATAAAGTCGGTGAAGATGTGGCAGCGCTCGTACTTCTACGTCGGGAGCGTCTCCGCGAGGGGCGACTAGGTCAACCTGCTGGCTTTCGAAGCCGGCCCGCCGGCTGGTAGACTGCCCAACTGGTCGTACCGGGCCAAGTCGCTGACGCCTGCGGGAGCCGGTGCCGTCACGCGACTCCGAGTGCTGACGCAGTCGGAGGGCTTGACTGGTCCAGACCTGCTGGCCGCCTTCATGGCGCACCGAGTTCTCCCGCTCCAAGGTCGCCCCCACATGATATGCCAAATGAGCGGGCACCGTGACCCGAGTCGGATGTGCACCAAGGACATGCCTCACGAGGAGGTGGCCTACATGGTGAACTACCTCTCGGACAGCAAGCTCCTGGAGGATTGGCGGTTCGGCAAGGAGCCGTACTCTCGCGCCAACCCCCCGCCCGAAGTGAGTTGCCTTTTCTTTCTTTGGATTGTCTTCTTTCTTGCCGAGTCTATTTTGTGTGACCTGACCAGTCGGCCTTGGTCAGAATGTCGGGGAACATAGTAATTTCAAAAAACATTCCTACGCACACGCAAGATCATGGTGATGCATAGCAACGAGAGGGGAGAGTGTGATCTACGTACCCTTGTAGACCGACAGCGGAAGCGTTATGACAACGCGGTTGATGTAGTCGTACGTCTTCACGGCCCGACCGATCAAGCACCGAAACTACGGCACCTCCGAGTTCTAGCACACGTTCAGCTCGATGACGATCCCCGGACTCCGATCCAGCAAAGTGTCGGGGAAGAGTTCCGTCAGCACGACGGTGTGGTGACGATCTTAATGTACTACCGTCGCAGAGCTTCGCCTAAGCACCGCTACAATATTATCGTGGATTATAGTGGAAGGGGGCACCGCACACGGTTAAGAATATGATCACGTGGATCAACTTGTGTGTCTAGGGGTGCCCCCCTGCCCCCGTATATAAAGGATCAAGGGGAGGAGGCCGGCCGGCCCCTATGGCGCGCCAAGGAGGAGTCCTCCTCCTAGTAGGAGTAGGACTCCTACTAGGGGTGGGGGCCGCCGCCCCCCCTCTCCTAGTCCAATTCGGACCAGGGGGGAGGAGGCGCGCGGCCCACCTTTGGCTGCCCTCTCTCTCTCCACTAAAGCCCATATGGCCTATTACTTCTCTCAGGGGGGGGGGGTTCCGGTAACCCTCCGGCTCTCCGGTTTTCTCCGAAATCACCCGGAACACTTCCGCTATCCGAATATAGCCGTCCAATATATCAATCTTTATGTCTCGACCATTTCGAGACTCCTTGTCATGTCCGTGATCACATCCGGGACTCCGAACTAACTTCAGTACATGAAAACTCATAAACTCATAATATAACTGTCATCGAAACCTTAAGCGTGCGGACCCTACGGGTTTGAGAACAATGTAGACATGACCGAGACACATCTCCGGTCAATAACCAATAGCGGAACCTGGATGCTCATATTGGCTCCTACATATTCTACGAAGATCTTTATCGGTCAGACTGCATAACAACATACGTTGTTCCCTTTGTCATCGGTATGTTACTTGCCCGAGATTCGATGGTCGGTATCTCAATACCTAGTTCAATCTCGTTATCGGCAAGTCTCTTTACTCGTTTCGTAATACATCATCTTGCAACTAACTCATTAGTTGTAATTCTTGCAAGGCTTATGTGATGTGCATTACCGAGAGGGCCCAGAGATACCTCTCCGACAATCGGAGTGACAAATCCTAATCTCGAAATACGCCAACCCAACATTCACCTTTGGAGACACCTGTAGAGCTCCTTTATAATCACCCAGTTACATTGTGACGTTTGGTAGCACACAAAGTGTTCCTCCGGTAAACGGGAGTTGCATAATCTCATAGTCATAGGAACATGTATAAGTCATGAAGAAAGCAATAGCAACATACTAAACGGTCGGGTGCTAAGCTAATGGAATGGGTCATGTCAATCACATCATTCTCCTAATGATGTGATCCCGTTAATCAAATGGCAACACATGTCTATGGTTAGGAAACATAACCATCTTCGATTAACGAGCTAGTCAAGTAGATGCATACTAGTGACGTTTGGTTTGTCTATGTATTCACACAAGTATTATGTTTCCGGATAATACAATTCTAGCATGAATAATAAACATTTATCATGATATAAGGAAATAAAATAATAACATTATTATTGCCTCTAGGGCATATTTCCTTCAGTCTCCCACTTGCACTAGAGTCAATAATCTAGATTACATAGTAATGATTCTAACACCCATGGAGCTTTGGTGCTGATCATGTTTTGCTCGTGGAAGAGGCTTAGTCAACAGGTCTGCTACATTCAGATCCGTATGTATCTTGCAAATCTCTATGTCTCCCCCCTGGACTAGATCCCGGATGGAATTGAAGCGTCTCTTGATGTGCTTGGTTCTTTTGTGAAATCTGGATTCCTTTGCCAAGGCAATTGCACCAGTATTGTCACAAAAGATTTTCATTGGACCCGATGCACTAGGTATGACACCTAGATCGGATATGAATTCCTTCATCCAGACTCCTTCGTTTGCTGCTTCCGAAGCAGCTATGTACTCCGCTTCACATGTAGATCCCGCCACAACGCTTTGTTTAGAACTGCACCAACTAACAGCTCCACCGTTTAATGTAAACACGTATCCGGTTTGCGATTTAGAATCGTCCGGATCAGTGTCAAAGCTTGCATCAACGTAACCATTTACAATGAGCTCTTTGTCAGCTCCATATATGAGAAACATATCCTTAGTCCTTTTCAGGTATTTCAGGATGTTCTTGACCGTTGTCCAGTGATCCACTCCTGGATTACTTTGGTACCTCCCTGCTAGACTTATAGCAAGACACACATCAGGTCTGGTACACAACATTGCATACATGATAGAGCCTATGGCTGAAGCATAGGGAACATCTTTCATTTTCTCTCTATCTTCTGCATTAGTCGGACTTTGAGTCTTACTCAATTTCACACCTTGTAACACAGGCAAGAATCCTTTCTTTGCTTGATCCATTTTGAACTTTTTCAAAACTTTGTCAACGTATGTGCTTTGTGAAAGTCCAATTAAGCGTCTCAATCTGTCTCTATAGATCTTGATGCCCAATATGTAGGTAGCTTCACTGAGGTCTTTCATTGAAAAACTTTTATTCAAGTATCCTTTTATGCTATCCAGAAATTCTATATCATTTCCGATTAGTAATATGTCATCTACATATAATATCAGAAATGCTACAGAGCTCCCACTCACTTTTTTGTAAATACAGGCTTCTCCAAAAGTCTGTATAAAACCAAATGCTTTGATCACACTATCAAAGCATTTATTCCAACTCCGAGAGGCTTGCACCAGTCCATAAATGGATCACTGGAGCTTGCACACTTTGTTAGCTCCCTTTGGATCGACAAAACCTTCCGGCTGCATCATATACAATTCTTCTTGCAGAAATCCATTCAGGAATGCAGTTTTGACATCCATTTGCCAAATTTCATAATCATAAAATGCGGCAATTGCTAACATGATTCGAACAGGCTTAAGCATCGCTACGGGTGAGAAGGTCTCATCGTAGTCAATCCCTTGAACTTGCCAAAAACCTTTTGCGACAAGTCAAGCTTTATAGACAGTAATATTACCGTCAGCGTCAGTCTTCTTCTTGAAGATCCATTTATTCTCAATTGCTTGCCGATCATTGGGCAAGTCAACCAAAGTCCATACTTTGTTCTCATACATGGATCCCATCTCAGATTTCATGGCTTCAAGCCATTTTGCGGAATCTGGGCTCACCATCGCTTCTTCATAGTTCGTAGGTTCATCATGATCTAGTAGCATGACTTCCAGAACAAGATTACCGTACCACTCTGGCGCGCATCTTACCCTGGTTGATCTACGAGGTTCAGTAGTAACTTGTTCTGAAGTTTCATGATCATTATCATTAGCTTCCTCACTAATTGGTGTAGGTGTCACAGAAACAGGTTTCTGTGATGTACTACTTTCCAATAAGGGAGCAGGTTCAGTTACCTCGTCAAGTTCTACTTTCCTCCCACTCACTTCTTTCGAGAGAAACTCCTTCTCCAGAAAGTTTCCGAATTTAGCAACAAAAGTCTTGCCTTCGGATCTGTGATAGAAGGTGTATCCAATAGTTTCCTTTGGATATCCTATGAAGACACATTTCTCCGATTTGGGTTCGAGCTTATCAGGTTGAAGCTTTTTCACATAAGCATCGCAGCCCCAAACTTTCAGAAACGACAACTTTGGTTTCTTGCCAAACCACAGTTCATAAGGCGTCGTCTCAACGGACTTTGATGGTGCCCTATTTAACGTGAATGCGGCCGTCTCTAGAGCATATCCCCAAAACGATAGCGGTAAATCAGTAAGAGACATCATAGATCGCACCATATCTAGTAAAGTACGATTACGACGTTCGGACACACCATTACGCTATGGTGTTCCGGGTGGCGTGAGTTGTGAAACTATTCCACATTGTTTCAAATGTACACCAAACTCGTAACTCAATATTCTCCTCCACGATCAGATCGTAGGAATTTTATTTTCTTGTTACGGTGATTTTCAACTTCACTCTGAAATTCTTTGAACTTTTCAAATGTTTCAGACTTATGTTTCATTAAGTAGATATACCCATATCTGCTTAAGTCATCTGTGAAGGTGAGAAAATAACGATATCCGCCACGAGCCTCAACATTCATCGGACCACATACATCTGTATGTATGATTTCCAATAAATCTGTTGCTCTCTCCATAGTACCGGAGAACGGTGTTTTTGTCATCTTACCCATAAGGCACGGTTCGCAAGTACCAAGTGATTCATAATAAGGTGGTTCCAAAAGCCCATCAGTATGGAGTTTCTTCATGCGCTTTATACCAATATGACCTAAATGGCAGTGCCACAAATAAGTTGCACTATCATTATCAACTCTCCATCTTTTGGCTTCAACACTATGAATATGTGTGTCACTACTATCGAGATTTAATAAGAATAGACCACTCTTTAAGGGTGCATGACCATAAAAGATATTACTCATATAAATAGAACAACCATTATTCTCAGATTTAAATGAATAAACGTCTCGCATCAAACAAGATCCAGATATAATGTTCATGCTTAACGCTGGCACCAAATAACAATTATTTAGGTCTAATACTAATCCCAAAGGTAGATGTAGAGGTAGCGTGCCGACTGCGATCACATCGACTTTGGAACCATTTCCCACGCGCATCGTCACCTCGTCCTTAGCCAATCTTCGCTTAATCCGTAGTCCCTGTTTCAAGTTGCAAATATTAGCAACAAAACCAATATCAAATACCCAGGTGCTACTGCGAGCATTAGTAAGGTACACATCAATAACATGTATATCACATATACCTTTGTTCACCTTGCCATCCTTCTTATCCGCCAAATACTTGGGGCAGTTCCGCTTCCAGTGACCAGTCTGCTTGCAGTAGAAGCACTCAGTTTCAGGCTTAGGTCCAGGTTCGGGTTTCTTCTCTTGAGTAGCAACTTGCTTGTTGTTCTTTTTGAAGTTCCCCTTCTTCTTCCCTTTGCCCTTTTTCTTGAAACTAGTGGTCTTGTTGACCATCAACACTTGATGCTCCTTCTTGATTTCTACCTCCGTAGCTTTCAGCATTGCGAAGAGCTCGGGAATAGTCTTATTCATCCCTTGCATATTATAGTTCATCACGAAGCTCTTGTAGCTTGGTGGTAGTGATTGGAGAATTCTGTCAATGACGCAATCATCTGGAAGATTAACTCCCAATTGAATCAAGTGATTATTATATCCAGACATTTTGAGTATATGCTCGTTGACAGAACTATTCTCCTCCATCTTGCAGCTATAGAACTTATTGGAGACTTCATATCTCTCAATCCGGGCATTTGCTTGAAATATTAACTTCAACTCCTGGAACATCTCATATGCTCCATGACGTTTAAAACGTCGTTGAAGTCCCGATTCTAAGCCGTAAAGCATGGCACACTGAACTATCGAGTAGTCATGAGCTTTGCTCTGCAGACGTTCATAACATCTGGTGTTGCTCCAGCAGCAGGCCTGGCACCCAGCGGTGCTTCCAGGATGTAATTCTTCTGTGCAGCAATGAGGATAATCCTCAAGTTACGGACCCAGTTCGTGTAATTGCTACCATCATCTTTCAGCTTTGCTTTCTCAAGGAACGCATTAAAATTCAACGGAACAACAGCACGGGCCATCTATCTACAATCAAACATAAACAAGCAAGATACTATCAGGTACTAAGTTCATGATAAATTTAGGTTCAATAAATCATATTACTTAAGAACTCCCACTTAGATAGACATCCCTCTAATCCTCTAAGTGATTACGTGATCCAAATCAACTAAACCATGTCCGATCATCACGTGAGATGGAGTAGTTTCATTGGTGAACATAGCTATGTTGATCATATCTACTATATGATTCACGCTCGACCTTTCGGTCTCTGTGTTCCGAGGCCATATCTGTATATGCTTGGCTCGTCAGTATAACCTGAGTATTCTGCGTGTGCAACTGTTTTGCACCCGTTGTATTTGAACGTAGAGCCTATCACACCCGATCATCACATGGTGTCTCAGCACGAAGAACTTTCGCAACGGTGCATACTCAGGGAGAACGCTTCTTGATAATTAGTGAGAGATCATCTTAAAATGCTACCGTCAATCAAAGCAAGATAAGATGCATAAAATATAAACATCACATGCAATCAATATAAGTGATATGATATGGCCATCATCATCTTGTGCTTGTGATCTCCATCTTCGAAGCACCGTCGTGATTACCATCGTCACCGGCGCGACACCTTGATCACCATCGTAGCATCATTGTCGTCTCGCCAATCTTATGCTTCCATGACTATCGCTACCATTTAGTGATAAAGTAAAGCATTACAGCGCAATTGCATTGCATACAATAAAGCGACAACCATATGGCTCCTGCCAGTTGCTGATAACTTGGTTACAAAACATGATCATCTCATACAATAAAATTTAGCATCCTGTCTTGACCATATCACATCACAACATGCCCTGCAAAAACAAGTTAGACGTCCTCTACTTTGTTGTTGCAAGTTTTATGTGGTTGCTACGGGCTTAAGCAAGAACCAATCTTACCTACGCATCAAAACCGCAACGATAGTTTGTCAAGTTGGTGCTGTTTTAACCTTCGCAAGGACCGGGCGTAGCCACACTCGGTTCAACTAAAGTTGGAGAAACTGTCACCCGCTAGCCACCTTTGTGCAAAGCACGTCGGGAGAACCGGTCTCGCGTAAGGTCGGTCCGGGCCGCTTCGTCCAACAATACCGCCGAACCAAAGTATGACATGCTGGTAAGAAGTATGACTTATATCACCCACAACTCACTTGTGTTCTACTCGTGCATATAACATCAACACATAAAACCTAGGCTTGGATGCCACTGTTGGGGAACGTAGTAATTTCAAAAAAAATTCCTACACACACGCAAGATCATGGTGATGCATAGCAACGAGAGGGGAGAGTGTGATCTACGTACCCTTGTAGACCGACAGCAGAAGCGTTATGACAACGCGGTTGATGTAGTCGTACGTCTTCACGGCCCGACCGATCAAGCACCGAAACTACGACACCTCCGAGTTCTAGCACACGTTCAGCTCGATGACGATCCCCGAACTCCGATCCAGCATAGTGTCGGGGAAGAGTTCCGTCAGCACGACGGCGTGGTGATGATCTTGATGTACTACCGCCGCAGAGCTTCGCCTAAGCACCGCTACAATATTATCGTGGATTATAGTGGAAGGGGGCACCGCACACGGTTAAGAATATGATCATGTGGATCAACTTATGTGTCTAGGGGTGCCCCCCTGCCCCCGTATATAAAGGATCAAGGGGAGGAGGCCGGCCGGCCCCTATGGCGCGCCAAGGAGGAGTCCTCCTCCTAGTAGGAGTAGGACTCCTACTAGGAGGGGGAAAGAAGTGGGGAGGGAGAAGGAAAGGGGGGCGCCGCCCCCCCTCTCCTAGTCCAATTCGGACCAGGGGGAGGAGGCGCACGGCCCACCTTTGGCTGCCCCTCTCTCTCTCCACTAAAGCCCATATGGCCCATTACTTCTCCCCGGGGGGTTCCAGTAACCCTCTGGCTCTCCGGTTTTCTCCGAAATCACCCGGAACACTTCCGGTGTCTGAATATAGCCGTCCAATATATCAATCTTTATGTGTCGACCATTTCAAGACTCCTCGTTATGTCTGTGATCACATCCGGGACTCCAAACTAACTTCGGTACATCAAAACTCATAATATAACTGTCATCAAAACCTTAAGCGTGCGGACCCTACGGGTTCGAGAACAATGTAGACATGACCGAGACACGTCTCCGGTCAATAACCAATAGCAGAACCTGGATGCTCATATTGGCTCTACATATTCTACAAAGATCTTTATCGGTCAGACCGCATAACAACATACGTTGTTCCCTTTGTCATCGGTATGTTACTTGCCCGAGATTCGATCGTCGGTATCTCAATACCTAGTTCAATCTCGTTACCGGCAAGTCTCTTTACTCATTTCGTAATACATCATCTCGCAACTAACTCATTAGTTGCAATGCTTGCAAGGCTTATGTGATGTGCATTACCGAGAGGGCCCAGAGATACCTCTCCGACAATCGGAGTGACAAATCCTAATCTCGAAATACGCCAACCCAACATGTACCTTTGGAGACACCTGTAGAGCTCCTTTATAATCACCCAGTTACGTTGTGACGTTTGGTAGCACACAAAGTGTTCCTCCGGCAAACGGGAGTTGCATAATCTCATAGTCATAGGAACATGTATAAGTCATGAAGAAAGCAATAGCAACATACTAAACGATCGGGTGCTAAGCTAATGGAATGGGTCATGTCAATCACATCATTCTCCTAATAATGTGATCCCGTTAATCAAATGACAACACATGTCTATGGTTAGGAAACATAACCATCTTTGATTAATGAGCTAGTCAAGTAGAGGCATACTAGTGACGTTTGGTTTGTCTATGTATTCACACAAGTATTATGTTTCCGGATAATACAATTCTAGCATGAATAATAAACATTTATCATGATATAAGGAAATAAAATAATAACATTATTATTGCCTCTAGGGCATATTTCCTTCACAGAATCCCCTCCTCCATCCACCAGCCGGCACCTCGGGGCCGGCCCGCGAGTTCCTTGCCGACCGGGCAAAGAGCAACGTCGACAACCCTGATCTGGGAGCGGCGGCTTTGGAAGACGACGCGGAGGGAGGAGGAGGAGCAGCAGGCGGCTCCAGGCCTTCGACCACTTTTTCCGACTGGCCTGACGACGAGGCCGAGGGAGAAGTCGCTCCCCGCCAACGGCCAGGAGCCAGCCAGCCTGGCGCAGGCTCTTCTGCCGTGCCGGGTGCTCCAGGCGGCGGGAAGAAGCGTAGGGCCGTGCTGACCTTGTTCGGCAGTCGGCCGAAGAAGCCCAAGGGTTTGGCTGCGGCGACCCGGCGGGACGAGGCGGCTGCGAAGGCCATCCGCTTCCGTAAGGAAGTGAAGAAGCCACCACTGGTCTCCGCGTGAGTATTCCATCTTAACGCTTTATTCTTTCTCTGCAGCTTTGTCTGAGTCTTTTGCTTGCTTCCCTTGCTTCAGGGCTCCCCTTACTCTTGAGAGGGTTGCCGCCGCCTCCGTCATGGGGTCAGCGGAGACGTCTGCCACCACTCGGCGGATTGGCCCTGCTGCTGACCTCCGGGAGGCGATGGAGCGGAATGCGCAGGAGAAGCGCAACGAGGAAGAGGCCGCCCGCTTGGAGAAAGCGGAGGCCGATAAGGCGGAGGCCTCCGCCAAGAAGAAACTGGCGGAGGCCGAAGCCGCCGCCGCGACGAAGCGGCAGGCTGAGGAGGCCGTACGCCGCCAATCGGCGGTGCTTGTTACCCCGCTGAACTTTGCGCCGCCACCTCCAGAGTTCACGGGGCAGACTGGGGAAGCCGGCCGCGAGAACCCCATCATGGAGAAGGAAGGCGTCGACTCCTCTACGTCGGACGTGATCGTTCTGCCGCCGCCTCCGCCACCGTCTGGGAGTGCGCAGGGCAAACAGCCAGCGGACCCTCTGGTGCCGCCGACCGAAGACGAGGCCGTGGCGAGGTTACTCCTCCAAGTCGGCTCGTCAACGCTCCGCCATCTGGAGAAGGCGACTTCGGCGCCCCACCCCCTGGAGGCCGGCACCGCCAGCTCAGCGATCCCAGACGCCGAAGCGATGAGCGCCGCGCCCATTCGGTGGGTGCAAGGAGGCGGCACAGGGCTACTGAACCAGGCGCTTCTGGACGTCCAGGCGAAGCTTCGAGCTGAGGGCGACGCCCTCCATAAGTGCACCAAGGCGTACCTGGCATCGCGGGCAGCCGTCCGGGTATGTTTTTTCTTTGGTCCTTGTTTTCTTGTTCCTCTCTGTGGGGGGGCGCCAGCGCACCCACTGGGTGTAGTCCCCGAGTTTCGGGCCGGCTGCTGCGCAGGCGGCCCGGAACTCCAATTGGTGAGCTCCGGGTACTAACTTTCGTCTGAAACACTTGTCGCAGGACTACCACAACCTCCGCGTTACTGCCTTCAACCATAACGTTGAAGAGCTTGGCAAGCGGACCGCCGACTTGTCGGAGAGCCGGAGTAAGTCCTTTTTTCTTCTTTGCGGGGGCGCGCTGGCACACCCGCGGGCTGTAGTCCCCGAGATTCGGGCCGACTGCTAAGCAGTCGGGCCGGATCTCCCCGGCGACCTTCTTTATTGATGACTTAACGCCTTCTTTCTTCCTTCTCTTCAGAAGCCAACGCTGTTCTTCAATAGTAGCTGAGCGACGCCAACTCCGCGTTGCGCGCCAAGGGGGAGGAGTGCATCAAGCTCTCCACAGAGCGCGATCTGCTGGCCACTCAATTGGCAGAGCAGAGGGGGCTGCTTGCGAAGACGCAGAAGGAGGCGGAGGAAGCGAAAACCGCCCTCCTAGCTGAGTTCGCGAGCGAGCGCTCCTCTTGGACTGACAAGGAGGCGATGTTGGCCTGCGGCATCCATGAGATTGAAGACATCGTTGATGGTGAGTTTCTTTACTTTCTTTCTTCGAGCTGCCAATTATAAGTCATGCCGACTCCTGGTTTTTGACTTGCTTCTTCGTTTCTTCTGTCTTGGCAGACTTCTTCCCTGGGCACTCGCAGGCCGCCATCCAAGCCATCGAGGCTGACCGTGAAGGTCGGAGAGCGGAAGGTGCAGAGATCGCCGCCGACACCCCCCGAACCCTTGATGAGCATATCCTGAGCATTGAGGCTCGCCTTTGGCTGACTCACCGGATGCTGCACCGGCTTCAACGTGTCGGTGCCCAGGCGGTTGCCGCCCTATGGCCAGACATGCAGGCTCCGCGCACCCCCAGCCTGACTGCCAACTGGCTAGAGGTCGCGGCTGGTCGTCTTGAGGCCTGGAAGGGTTCCTCGGCCTGAGCTGGAGCGCGCCGGGCCTTGGAGTTCGTCAAGGCGTGGTATCCGGGGCTGGATCTAGACCGGCTGGCCACCCTCCGGTCAGAGGCCCAGCCGGAGCTGGTAGCCGTGGAAGACGCCCTTGTCAAGCGTGCCACGACGATCATTGAGTATACCGACACCAACATCTTCGTCCCCGAGTGGTCTGAAGACGGCGAGGAGGTACTGCCGGAGTGGTTTGGGATGAACCCAGACTACGGCGAGGACTCGGCGGAGGTGATCGGCTCCAGCGTCGAGGAGGAAGGCGAGGCGGAGGACGGAGGCGAGACGGAAGTGCTAGAAGACGGAACGGACGGCCAGCCTCAGCTCGACCGCGCCTCCAGCAACGAGCCGCGTGCGACCGAGCCGACTGCCGCCGGAGGCGATCAAGCCGAAACTGCCCAGCCGGCCGCCCCAACGCCTGACGCTGCCGCCTCCTCCGACCCTCCGAATCCGTCTGCTGCTTCCTAAGCTGCCGCCTTATCTTTATTTTATCTGCTTTAGTAGTCTTTGAAGAACTTGTTAATTTGCACAATTCCACACGCGGGGTGTATTTTGAACTTCTGCTCGAAGATTCGGCCAAGGGCCTAAGTTATGTAAATATTTATCCAAATTCTATCTTTTCTTGCTCATTGCTCTTTTGGCTTTTTTCCTTTGCCGTTTTCCCTTAATTGCCTGCTTTACCAATCGGACAGCCGCTCTGCGGACTGCCATTGGATCAAATGCTTGGCTACTTTGGGAAGGCAAGTACTTAGCCGTTTTTAAGAGTTTTTGAGCAAGTTGAATAGAAGGCGGCAATCCGACTATTCAAGAGTCGGTTTGCGAAAAACGGCTGGAAGCCGTCTTGAGCTATGTTTTATGCTTTGAGTCCTTAGCCATTTTTCATGCGAACGCCCATTCTACCTTACTCCTGCCCACCGTACAGTCGCTCTACGAGCTGCGGCTTCTGACAGGAGACGGTTTAGGCGTTACACACTACTTGTCCGGCTACAGGAAGGATTTCATAGTGCAAGGCGGCAAATCCCTGAGCTGGCTTGTCGAGCCCGGTGCCAAGCGGCATAGCAAAGAGTAACATACTTGTAGGCATAATTTTTATCATACGGACAAAAGAGGGAAGTCCCCGAGCTCGTCTTGGGGGGCTCGAAGTCTTGGTACTTAAATACAAAAGGTGGCGTGGTACATACTGCATCAACTGTAAAATCTTCGGAGGAGATTTGCATTCCATGGCCGTTCTGTCTCCTTGCCGGAGTCGTCCCTCTTGCGTGCTCGGGGCTTTTGAGCGTCAATCAAGTAGTAGGAGTCGTTGCCCAGCACTTTGCTGATGATGAAAGGGCCTTCCCAAGGCGTCGACAGCTTGTGCTGGCCGGCTGTTCGCTGGATCAGCCGGAGCACAAGGTCGCCTTCTTGGAAAGATCTTGGCTTAACCTTCCTGTTGTGGTATCGGCGCAGGCTCTGCTGATAGATGCTGGACCGGCTGAGTGCCAACAGCCGGCCCTCTTCCAGCAGATCGACGCCGTCTTGTCGTGCTTTTCTGCTTCCTCCTCGGTGTACATGGTGACTCGTGGGGAGTTGAACTCTATGTCCGTTGGGATGACGGCTTCGGCACCATAGACAAGGAAGAAAGGCATGAATCTGGTTCCTTGTTTGGAGTCGTGCGCAGACTCCAGAGGACGGCTGGCAGCTCGTCGAGCCAGCAGCCAGCCGAGCGCTCCAGAGGCTCGATCAGCCGGGGCTTGATGCCGGAAAGGATGAGGCCGTTTGCTCGCTCCACCTGGCCGTTTGACTGAGGATGGGCGACGGATGCTAGGTCCAGTCGGATGCCCTGTGTTGCGCAGAAATGGGCCAAGGCGCCTTTGGCAAAATTTATGCCGTTGTCGGTGATGATGCTATGTGGTATTCCGTACCGAATCGTGATATCGGAGATGAAAGTCACGGCAGTCGGACCGTTCAGTTTCTTGATTGGCTTCGCTTCTATCCACTTGGTGAACTTGTCCACTGCGACAAGTAAGTGAGTTAAGCCACCTCGTGCCATCTTGAATGGTCCCACCATGTCTAGACCCCAAACTGCGAAAGGCCAGGCAATGGGGATGGTCTTGAGTGCAGAAGCCAGTTGGTGCGGCTTGGAGCTGAACTTCTGGCACCCTTTGCATTTTTGGACCAATTCCTTGGCCTTTTCTAAGGCAGTCGGCCAGAAGAAACCGTGTCGAAAGGCTTTGGTGACAAGTGCTCTTGAAGCCGCATGGTGGCCGCACTCGCCTTGATGGATGTCTTTGAGAATTGCTTGGCCTTGCTCTGGCTCTACGCAGCGCTGGTAAACACCAATTACGCTGTGCCTGACCAGCTCTTTGTTGACTATGGTGTAGGCTGCCGCTCGGCGTTGTACTTGCCGAGCTGAGGTCTCATCAGTCGGCAGCTCTTTGCTCACCAGGAATTTGAGGATGGGCTGGGCCCATGAGGGTGCTGCTATTTCTTCGACAGCCAGAACTGCGATTTGGACGAGGGCGGTTGGGCTAGGAGGTGGTGGGTTGGAATCAACAACCGCTTGCTGGGTTAATAAAGTCCCCAGGCTGACTGGCGCGGTTCTTAGGCTGAGTTCTGGAGTCTTCGAGTCTGCTGCCGCAGTCCCCGGGCCGGGTACTGCTGTCCCTGGACCGGCTTCGGCTGTGGCACCTTTGGAGCCATCTGCCAAAATCCTCGTACCATCTGCCGGGGCTCTGGAGTCGGATCCGACTTCTTCGGGAGGAGCCGGCACGAAGATGGAGTCTGATTCTGGTGAAGGCTTGACAGACGGCTTGAGGAGGCGCTGAAGGGCCACGCCGGATGGTATCGCTTGGTGGGTAGAACCGATTCGTGCCAAGGCGTCTGCTTGGTCGTTGTCGTTTCTTGGCACATGGAGGAACTCGCACCCCTCGAAATACCCGCTGAGTTGCTGCACAAATAAATGGTAACTCGCCATGTTCGCATCTTTGGCGTCCCAGTTGCCAGATGACTGTTGGACCACTAAGTCCGAGTCGCCATAACATAGGATCCGGCGAATGCTGACTTCTTTGGCAAGCCGGAGCCCGTGAATGAGCGCCTCGTACTCGGCGACGTTGTTGGAGGCAGCAAAATGGATTTGCAGTGCATATTTGAGCTTGTCGCCTTTAGGGGAAGTGAGGACGACGCCGGCTCCCAAGCCAGTGCGCATCTTGGAACCGTCGAAATGCATACGCCAATGGGTGGAGTCGGGCGCTGGAGGCAGGTACTGGGCCTCGGCCCAGTCGACGAGAAAGTCGGCCAGTGCTTGTGACTTGATGGCGGTGCGGGGCTGGTAGTGGATGGTGTAAGGAGCCAGCTCTATGGCCCACTTGGCCACTCGGCCAGAAGCATCTCGGCTTCCGATGATCTCGGCAAGTGGGGCCGTGCAGACCACAGTGATTGGATGCTCTTGAAAGTAAGGCTTCAATTTCTTGGCGGTAAAGTGTATGCCATAGCACATCTTCTGGTAGTGGGGGTAGTTCTGCTTGGAAGTCGACAGTACTTCGCTCAGGTAATATACTGGTCTCTGGACAAGTAGCGCCTTGCCTTCCTCCTTGCGTTCCACTACAATGACCGTGCTGACTACCCGGCTGGTGGCGGCGATGTACAGGAGCATAGGTTCCTTAGGAGTCGGAGCCGCCAGAACGGGTGGAGTAGTCAGCATCTTTTTCAACTGGAGAAAAGCTTCGTCCGCCTTGTGGTTCCACTCGAAAAAAGTGGTCTTCTTCATGAGTTGGTATAAGGGGAGAGCTTTCTCGCCTAGACGACTGATGAATCGGCTGATGGACGCCAAGCAGCCAGTGAATTTTTGCACATCCAGCAGTCGGCTGGGTACCTCCATTCTCTCAATGGCCTTGATCTTTACAGGGTTGCATTCTATGCCGCGTTCAGAGACCAGGAAGCCAAGGAGCTGGCCGGCTGGTACTCCGAAGACACACTTCTCGGGGTTGAGCTTGATCTGGAATCGGCGCAGGTTCTCAAAGGTCTCCTTGAGGTCTTCCAGCAGTGTTCCACGCTTTTTCGTCTTCACCACCACGTCGTCCATGTAGACGTGGGCGTTCCTGCCGAGCTGCTTGAGGAGGCACTTCTGCATGCAACGCTGAAAGGTGGCGCCGGCATTCCTGAAGCCGAACGTCATGGTGAGGTAGCAGAAGGCTCCAAATGGCGTGATGAAGGTGGTCTTCAGTCTGTCAGCCGGATTCAGCTTGATCTGGTGATATCCTGAGTATGCATCCAAAACACTCAACAGCTCCCATCCGGCTGTGGAGTCTATCACCTGATCAATTCTTGGTAGAGCAAATGGGTCCTTGGGGCAGGCCTTATTGAGGCTCGTGTAGTCAATACACATTCTCCACTGCTTGTTCTTCTTCAGTACCAGGATTGGATTTGCTAGCCATTCTGGAAAGAATACTTCCATAATGAAGACGGCTGCTAGGAGTCGGGCTATCTCTTCTCCGACAACTCTTCTCTTCTCTTCTCTTCTGATAGGTGGCACAGGGGCTGCCTGACCGGCTTTGCATCAGATCGTACATGTAACTTGTGCTCGGCGAATTCCGTCGGTACACCTAGAATGTCTTTGGGGGACCATGCGAAGATGTCCCGATTCTCACGGAGGAAATCGACGAGCTCGCCTTCCTATTTGCTTTCGAGGTTTGCCCCTACGACAGCGTACCTCTCCGGGTGCTCCGGATCCAAGGGTATCTTCTTTGTCTCTTTGGCCGGTTTGAACGAACCCTCAGCCTCCGACTCCTTTGGGTTGGGCGACACCTCAGGCTGCTTGCCGGCCATCGCCACAACCCGCTCCAGGAGCTGCTTCTTGGCTGCGATCACCAGGGACTCGGCTAGCCGACTGCTCTCAGCCGCACAGGCAGACCACTTCCGGTAGTCGCCAGCTACAGCCAGAATTCCCCTGGAACTGGGCATCTTCATTTTGAGGTAGGCATAGTGGGGGACCGCCATGAACTTGGCCAAGGCGGGTCGGCCGAGTAGCGCATGGTATGGGCTCTCAAGGTCCACCACCTCAAACCAAACTGACTCTCGGCGGAAGTGATATTTGTCTCCAAAGAGGACGTCCATCAGGATCTTGCCGATTAGTGAGTAGGAAAGCCCAGGAACAATGCCGTGGAACACAGTCCGGCTGTTCTGAAGCTGTCTTTGCTTGATTCCTAACTTCTCCATGGTGTCTTTGTACATGATGTTGATGCTGCTGCCTCCGTCTATCAGAACTCGCGAGAAACGCGCGGCTCGTCTATTCGTAGCAAAGGTGGCATCCAAGACCAAGGCATAGGAGCACGGACTCGGCATCACCTCTGGGTGGTCAGCCCGGCTCCAGCTGATTGGCTTCTCGGACTAGTGCATGAACTATGGTGTCTCTGATGCTACTGCATTCACCTCTTGTCGCTGCAGCCGCCTGCTGCGTCGATCATCAGCCATACTGGTAAACACCATGTAGGCTCCGTGTTCTTCAGGGTATTCGTCTTGTACCGCACCGACTGGCCTGATAGCCGGCTGCTGGGGCGGAGGCGGAGGCGGCCGCCCAGCAGGCGGGGGAGGTAGGAGGCCGTCTCCCTTGGCGATCCTGGTGAGCCAGTGGCACTTCCGGATGGTGTGATTCGACGGCTTTGTGCCGCTATGGAACTTGCAAGGTCCATCCAGAGTTTGCTCGTAGGAGAAGGCCGGCAACCAGTTGGGCTTGCCGCCTTTCTGTCGCTTGGGCAGAGGCTGCCCATCCGGCTGCTGGGCTTCAACTGTCGCGACCTGCCGGCTGCTGGAAGCCGGCTGCGAGGCTTTGCGCTTGTGTTCGCTCTGCTGTTGCCGCCGACTGGTGTCTCCCGCCGGAGTTCTTGGAGCTTGAGGGGCCACTTTGCCAGTTGCGCTGACTTGAATCTCTGCCTTCATGGAGGAGTCGGCCGTGGCGTACTTGTCTGCTATGATCAGTAGCTCGTCGAGGGTTTCTGGCTCGTCGCAGAGGAGTTTGTGCTTGAGGAGGGTGCCTTCTCTGCACCCGGCGGTGAAGTACTCGATAGCCTGCACCTCGTGCACGCCCTCACAGGAGTTCCGAAGCTCGGTCCAACGCGTGAGGTAGTCGCGAGTCGACTCGTCGGGACCTTGCATGCACAAGGAGAGCTGACGAGGCTTGGGAGGACGCTTGTACGTGCTGGTGAAGTTGCGGACGAACGCTTCGGTGAAGTCGACCCAGCTGTTGATGCTGCGGGGCTTCAGGCTGTTCAGCCATGTCTGGGCCGTGCCCTGGAGCATGAGCGGAACGTACTTTACAACGACACGCTTGTTGCCGTTCGCTATGCTGACAGCCGTAGAGTAGTCAACTAGCCAGTCTTCCGGCTTCACGGAGCCGGTATATTTAGGCGTGTCTCTTGGGAGCGTGAACCCTTTGGGAAAGGGCTTGTCTCGAATGCGGGGCCCGAAACAAGGCGGACCCAACTCATCTTCTTCTTCCAGCGCCAGGGATCGATGAAGTCGGTCGATCCGGTGGCGGGCGTCATTTTCTCTGACTCCCTCTCGACAGCCAAGGCGGTCGCTGAGAGTCGGATGGTCAACAGGTGGCGGGGAGACTCGCCTCTCCTTGCGAGGAGGAGGAGGCGGACAGTCGTCCCGTCGTTCCGCTGCTCTCGGGCGGCTGTCTCGGTCGCGCTCTATGGTAATGTGAGTCTGACTGTGGCTGACAGCCGGATCCTGGTCTTTTCTTCTTCGGGCACCGCTAGTTGGCGTCCGAGACGTCGCGCCTTGATCTCGGTGCAGGTCGTCATTCTGCCGCTGCGGCGCCTCCGTGCGGCAGCCGCGTCGAGGAGCCGCTGGACTCGCTCCATCATCAGGCGGCGTTCTTTGCCCTCGAAATTGTCTAGCTCATCCGCCGCCGCCTGGGCGGCTCGGATGTTCTGCGCTGGTGTAGCGTACACAGGACGTCTTGCCCCGAACAGGTCGGCGATGGCTACGCCACGCTGCTGGATCGTGCGAAGGCGGCTGGGCCCAGCCGGGGCCGGCGAGCCGTCAACAGCGCGATCCATCTCTCGCTGGTAGGCTTCTGACAAGCGTCTCATGCTAGCCAGCTTCTTCGCGCCTTCGATGAGCTGAAGGCGGCGCGCCTCCAACGTCTCTGCGTCAGCGTCTCCCAGAATGGGCGCAGTTAGGTCTTGCAGCGCCGCGCCAAGCGGGTCATGCACTCCTCCGCTGGAGAGCTCGCCATGACTGATGACGAGCACCTCAGTGATGGTGCTTCCGTCGCTCTCCGCGCGAGGGAGAGGCTCGTCATAGACCACCACATTAGTGGGGAACGCGTCCAGCGACGCGGTGTCGGAGTCGACCAGCATCGGGTCGGTGGAGCCTATAGACTCCAAGTCCACGGCAGGCTCGCCGGAGATGTGGAGTTGATTGAGGAGGCCCGCGAGGAGGCTCTTGGAGCCGCCCGTGCCTGCGTTGGATGCAGGTTCGTCGGAGAGCCGAACCTCGCCGACAAGTTCGGCGAGGCAGCTAGCTGCGCAGGTGATCTCAACGCCGTGCAGTGCGTCGGTGCAAACTCCATCTGGCGTGCCTGGCTGGCTGCGCTCGCCAGGGAGGAAAAGGGTTCCCGTCCAGAACAGGTCTCCGGACGGCGGTGCACCAGGCCCCACGGTGGGCGCCAAATGTCGGGGGTTGGGTGCGACATATGCCAAAGGATGGCTTATCATGGTGGGGGCGAGTAGAACGTCGCCGGTGCCGGGAAACGGGATGAGGCGTAGACATGCACGCCGGCGAATCTTACCCAGCTTCAGGGCTCTCCGGGGAGATAACACCCCTACTGCTGCTCTACGGGGTCTCCGCATGATCACTATGGCGAAGTGTTTACATGATTGCTCCTTCAGTTGTTTCCTAGAGGTAGGAGAGGGCAAGGCTAGCTCTCCCCCTCCTATATGATCTGGTCTAGAGCTAATGGGTTCCAACCCTTTGCATGGGTGCCCTGCGGGGTTTATATAGGCCTACCCCCCAGGGGTACAATGGTAATCTGGCTGGACGCGGGCCCAGCCGTTAGTGCCTCTAGCCTTCGTCTTCTCCGCCGACTGGTGGGGCCCGCCGACTGGCTAGGTACGGAGCCAACAGGCCGCGTCCGCCGCGGGCGGGTCTTGCCGGCTGCTGATTACTGTAGCCATGCTTCTAATCACGCGGGCTTCGTCATGGAGTCGTGGCAACAGCCCCGCCGCTTGGCGGGCGATCACTATTGCCACTCTCCGTCACATCTGATTAATGGCGCGTGGGCCCCGGGGGAGGAGCTGGCCGACTCCCGGGGGCCGACTCCCAACGAGTCCGACTGGTGGCGCACTTGCCGTCTTCTGGGGTCCCGCTGGCTGGTGGGACCTGCTGCCCCAAGGCCGTACGGACAAGCCGTCGTGGGCGCAGGATTTGGTCCACTAGTGCTGATGGCAGGGCTGGCATGGCAACAGTGCCACGCCTCTCGGAGATCTCCGCGAGTACGGCGTACTGTAGCCATGCCTGCCTCTGGAGAGGGGTGGGAGCAGTCTTCACTGTAGCCACTCCCCTGTCCTGTCCCTCTTAATGAGGACATGGGGTTTTGCTGGAGTCGCAGGCCGACTCCCCAAAGCCGGCTTCTCTGGAGGTCGCCAGTCAGGAGTCGGCTTATCCTGAAGTCGTCCATGGGACTCGGCCGCGAGTGGGCAGTCGGCCGTCTTGCCGCCGACTTCTTAGAAGGCGGCTCTTCGTCCTGGGGTCTTGAGGGGCGCAGCCTGCCCCGATGTCTTGAAAGGTTCTGGGGCTCGGGTTGGCCTACCCGTGGCCTATTACTCCGACAGAGATCTCGGCAAGACAGGTTCAACGCCGACCCGGAGCTTACACAATCGTCAGCCGAGAGCTTGTTAGGCGCAGCTTCACTGGAGTCTTCCAGCGCTGCGTTGAACCAGAGAAGGGCATAGCAATCCTCAGGGACATCCACCAAGGGGAATGCGGCCACCATGTAGCCTCAAGATCACTCATCGCCAAAGCTTTTCGCCATGGATTCTTCTGGCCGACTACTTTGGAAGACGCCAAGGAACTAGTCAAACACTGCAAAGGGTGCCAAGTTTTTAGCTCCAAGAAACACTTGCTAGCTTCTGCACTCAAGACCATCCCCCTCACCTGGCCCTTTGCCGTCTGGGGGCTGGACATGGTGGGCCCGTCCAAGATGGCACGCGGCGGCATGACACATCTGCTCGTCGCTGTGGACAAATTTACCAAGTGGATTGAGGCAAAGCTGATCAAGAAGCTGAATGGGCCGACTGCCGTTACTTTCATCGCAGATATTACAACCCTGTATGGCGTGCCGCATAGCATCATCACCGACAACGGCACAAATTTTGCAAAGGGAGCACTGGCACCTTTCTGCGCAACACACGGCATCCGGCTGGACCTAGCGTCCGTTGCCCACCCGCAGTCAAACGGCCAGGTCGAGCGAGCAAACGGCCTCATCATCTCCGGCATCAAGCCCCGAATGGTCGTGCCACTGGAGCGTTCGGCCGGCTGTTGGCTCGACGAGCTGCCGGCCGTCCTCTGGAGTTTGCGCACTACCCCAAACAAGTCAACCGGCTTCACCCCTTTCTTCCTTGTATATGGTGCCGAGGCTGTCATCCCAATTGACATCGAGTTCGACTCGCCTCGGGTCACCATGTACACGGAGGCGGAAGTCAAGGAAGCACGAGAAGATGGCATTGACCTGCTGGAAGAAGGCCGGCTGTTAGCCCTCAGTCGGTCCGCCATCTATCAGCAGGGTCTGCGCCGCCACCACAGCCGGAAGGTCAAGCCAAGATCTTTCCAAGAGGGTGATCTTGTGCTCTGGCTGATCCAGCGAACAGCCGGCCAGCACAAGCTCTCGGCCCCTTGGGAGGGCCCCTTCATCATCAGCAGAGCTTTAGGCAATGACTCCTACTACCTAATCGACACGCAGAAGCCGAAGGCACGCAAGAGACATGATTCCGACAAGGAGTCAGAACGACCGTGGAACGCCAATCTCCTCCGAAGATTTTACAGTTAAAAAGCAGTACGTAGCACGCTACCTTTTGTACTAAAGTACGAGACAAGGGGTGCCCCAAGGAGCACTTGGGGACTACCCTCTTTTATCTATGAATGATGAGTATCACGCATACGATTATGTTACTACATTTGCTTTCTTCATCCGGCACCGGGTTCAACCAGTCGGCCCGGGGACTCACCGCCTCAAGTTATATCTGAAGTTCCACCTGCAGTCACACAAGTAGTGTGCCGGCACCCAAGCCCCTTCTTGCCAAAAGTCGCAGCTTGAAGAATCGACTATCCGACTGGCAAGAGCCAAGGGCAGGAAAGGATGCCCACGCGAAAAACGGCTAAGGACCAACGAACTTATATAATGCGAGCCAGCCTCCCACCCTGCCAGCCGGCTACCAGAGCAGTCGGCTGGCCGGCTTCCCGTTCACCTTGCTGCAATCTGAGAAAGCTTGAGTACTTGCCTTCCCAAAACGACCAAGTCCTTCTCCGGCCACAGACTGCAGAGCAGCTGTATGGCTGGGAAGGCAGCGGCCAAGGGAAGGCGGCAAAGGAAAAAGCCAAAGGATAAAAAGCAAACGTGAACGGAAGCCAAACACATGCATAATATTTACACAAAAGACCTTCGAAAGGCCAGCATTCAACATAGTCTGAATACACCCCCAGTGGGTGTAACTGTGCAAATTTAAAGATTGTCGAAAAGAGTAACAAGCAGGAAATCAAGGACGGCGGATCAAGCCAGGGGGACAACGGGCGAGTTGGGCAGGTTGGTGGAGTCGGCGGTGCCGGCTGGAGGAGTGACCGGCTGGCGAGTCTCGGCATCATTGCTAGAGGCACGATCGGGCTGAGGCGGGCTGTTCGCTTCACCATCCGGCGCAGCGTCTTCATCATCCTCTCCATCTTCCCCTTCGCCCTCATCACTGGAGGCAATCTCCTCCACCGAGTCCTCACCTTCGGCCGGGTTCAGCTCGAACCACTCCTCCGGCTGAGCGACGCCGGAGTCATCCACCTCAGGAGCAAAGGCGCTGGTGTCAGTATACTCGGCGATCGCCGAGGCACGCTAGATGATAGCCGTCCGCACCGCCTCCAGCTCCTCACTAGCCTCCTGCCGCCAGGTGCTCAGCTGGTCCAAGTTCAGCCCAGTATACCAAGCTCGGACGAACTCCAGTGCCCGCCCAGCGCCGGACCGGGCCGCTGACGCCTTTCAAGCCTCGAAGTGGCCGACTGCGACCTCCAGCCAGTCGGCGGTCCAACTTGGGGTGCGCGGGATCACCTCGCCAGGCCAGAGGGCGGCCAGCACTTGCGCCCGGCGCGCTGAAGACGGCGGAGCATGCGGTGGGCCGGCTGTAGGCGGGCTTGAAGCCCCAGAAGCTGCTCCTCAAGTGACCGGCTAGCACCCGGCGCGATCTCGGCCCCGCCTGCCATCGCGCGTCGCGGTAGGCCTCGATGGCTTGGGTGGCAGTGGCAGAGTAGCCGGGAAAGTAATCTGCACAAAGAGGAAAGCAGTGGCACAAAGTCAAAAAATGAATCAGATAGTAGGAGGCAGGCAAGGAAGCAAAGAAGAAGGCGGCCTACCGTCAATCAAGTCTTCGACACGGCTGTAGCCTTGGCTCAGCGCCTGCCTCGTCTCGGCCCAGTTTGCCGCCTCGGTCTCATATTCGGCTTTGAGGGCGGCCTCGTTGTCCTGTGCCGCCTTCAGGGCCGCCTTGTGGCTCTCCTCCTAGTCGGCCAGTGAGGGAGTCCTGTATTAGGGGGTGTTCGGATAGCCGAACTATACCTTCAGCCGGACTCCTGCACTATGAAGATACAATATTGAAGACTCCGTCCCGTGTCCGGAAGGGACTTTCCTTGGCGTGGAAGGCAAGCTTGGCGATACGGATGTTCAGATCTCCTACCATTGTAACCGACTCTATGTAACCCTAACCCTCTCCGGTGTCTATATAAACCGGAGGGTTTTAGTCCGTAGGACAACATACACATCAACAATCATACCCATAGGCTAGCTTCTAGGGTTTAGCCTCTCTGATCTCGTGGTAGATCTACTCTTGTACTACCCATATCATCAATATTAATCAAGCAGGATGTAGGGTTTTACCTCCATTGAGAGGGCCCGAACCTGGGTAAAACTTTGTGTCCCTTGCCTCCTGTTACCATCCGGCCTAGACGCACAGTTCGGGACCCCCTACCCGAGATCCGCCGGTTTTGACACCGACATTGGTGCTTTCATTGAGAGTTCCTCTGTGTCGTCACCATCAGGAAGGATGCCTCGCCCCGTGTTTAAAGACAGCACCATTGCTAAGGGAGCTTTGGCTGTCGGCCAAACCCTCCGGCTAGGTGGTTTTCTTATGACCACCTGTTCAGCTTCTGCGCCGACGATGACCTCTGGAGCCATCGAAAACAATCTTCATGTCAACTCGGAACTTGCCGAGCAGTTAGATCCAATAGAGCTTTCCTCCATAAATGAGCTCTTGGATCGCTTTGCCGCCCTGGGAGTCGCTATGGATTACGATCAGATTGGGCCTAAAACCGATCTGAGAGAGATTAACTCTTCCCAAGCCACCCATCACGTCGCCGTGGTAGAGGGACAGTGCGACGACCCTTCATCTATCTTAAGGACTTGCTACATCCGGATTCCCGATCCCTCCAAGCCGAATGTCCGCGGAGGGGAGGATATCACTCAAGACCTGAACCTAGAATCAAGCGGCAGACTGGATTCATTGGACGACATCCAGGAATCCAAATTCTTGAGTTCGGAAATTCCTCGGCCTCTAAGCCTTAGAAGGGGTTAGGCTTCGGATTTAATTCCACCCACCCACCCGAACATTAGCGATCTATCCCAAATCAGGCAAGAGCCCAAAGAAACAGTACATCATAACTGGGCCAGATTCCTCCTGGTTATGAACAGGATAAAGGGCTGCTGCAAGGAAGACGCAATTTCATTCTTCTGCAATAATTGCACGGACAAGGGAATACTCAACGCCATAAGTCGCCGTGATATTACAGGCTTCGCTGACTTAGCGTCCATAGTACGAATGTACGGTGCGATGGAAAGCGCCCGGAAAACCAAAACAAAATTTTGGGACAATCCGGCCCTCAAGGCAAGCCCAGTCCGAAATAAAAGGGTGCATCATCGCCAGACACCCGGGTCAAACACCAAAAGGCAAAAACCCTCTACAGGGCATGGAACCGTACTGGAAGGATGGCTTAACGGACCCTGTAAAATTCATAGTACAGAGGACACCACACCAACTCACAGGCTTAGAGCATGTTGGATACTCCGGCAGGTGGCCAAAATTGGCAAAAACCTCCTAATTCCAGAGGCCACAGAAAGCCACCCCAGAGACACCAATACGGTATTAACAGTCTTCGAGACCTTCGCATCAAATAATATGCGAAAAAGGACACTCCGCAGCCTTGCCGAAGTCTACCAAGTAGCAACAATAAACCCATGGAGTGACACAGCCATTACCTTTAATGCCAGTGATGAACCTAAATTCTGAATAGCCCGAGCACCAGTTGCATTGGTCCTCAGTCCAATAGTGGACGACTTTCATCTTACCAAGGTACTCATGGACGGCGGCAGTGGATTGAACCTCATCTATGAGGAAACTCTTCAAAAAATGGATATAGACTGGAACCGCATCATGCGAAGCAGCACAACCTTTAGAGGAATAATCCCCAGTCGGGAAGCGCGCTGTACAGGAAAAATCACACTAGATGTGGTGTTCGGCACGACGGACAATTACAGGTCCGAAGAGGTCACGTTCCATGTGGCCCCGTTCAGCAGCGGTTATCACGCTCTGTTAGGGCGGGAAGCATTCACAATCTTCCAAGCAATACCCCATTACGGGTACATGAAGCTCAAGATGCCCGGGCCTAATGGGATCATCACTCTCGCTAGTGATTCGGACGTAGCACTCCGCGCTGAAAACAAGACAGCCGCACTGGCCCTCGAGGCACTATCCGAAGCCCTAGCGGCTGAGGAGCTGACTGCGCTGCGCTCTACGGTGAATAGGGATGATGTGGTACTCGACAAACGATCCAAATCCACCTCCTTTAAACCAGCGGATGAAATAGTCAAATTCCAAGTCCATCCAATGGACCACAATAAAACAGCTTCCATTGGGGCACAGTTAAACCATGATGTCAACACCGCATTGCGAGAGTTCCTACGAGAGAACTGGGACATTTTCGCCTGGCACCCTTCAGACACACCAGGAATCCCACGCAGGTTGTCCGAGCACAGCTTAAATATCCAAACAGGATTCAAACCTGTCAAACAGGCTCTTCGGCGTTTTTCCGAACCTAAGAGACAGGCTATGGGAGAGGAGCTAGCAAAGCTATTAGAGGCCGGATTCATCAGAGATATAAAACATCCGGACTGGCTAGCAAACTTGGTGATGGTACCAAAGAAGGACAAATCCTGGTGCCTATGTGTTGATTTTAAAGACCTTAATAAGGCTTGCCCAAAGGATCCCTTCCCCCTCCCCCGCATCGATCAAATTATCGATGCTACCGCAGGACACGATTCGTTGTGTTTCCTCGAAGCATATTCTGGCTACCATCAAATCAAGATGGCAGAACCAGACCAAGCCGCAACGGCATTTATCACACCATACGGGCCATTCTGCTTCAACACGATGCCCTTCAGGCTAAAAACACCGGCGCAACATATCAGCGCATGATTCAGACATGTCTGGCAAGCCAGATCGGTAAAACAGTGGAGGCATACGTAGATGATGTGGTCGTCAAAACAAGACATGTTGAATCTCTAGTAGACGACTTGAGGCTCACATTCGATAATCTCCGAACATACGACATCAAGCTCAACCCGGAAAAATGCGTTTTCGGCGTTCCAGCCGAAAAGCTCTTGGGCTTCATTGTATCCAGTAGAGGAATTGAAGCAAATCCAGCCAAGATCCGAGCTCTGTCACCACTGGATATCCCAAAGGACCTCAAACAAATACAAAAGTTAACCGGATGTGTGGCCGCTCTAAGCCGCTTTATCTCCCGCTTGGGAGAAAAGGCCCTTCCCCTTTACCGCCTCCTTCGGCGCACCGAACACTTCAAATGGACGGACGCAGCCACGGCCGGACTCGACGAAATAAAAGCCATACTGGAAACAAACCCAGTCCTGGCCGCGCCAAACACCTGCGAACCAATGCTATTGTACATCGCAGCAACACATCAGGTTGTAAGCGCAGTGCTCGTCATCGAACGAGAAGCGGACGGACACAAATTCCCCCTTCAAAGGACGGTCTATTATGTGTCCACTGTCCTCACTCCCTGCAAATCATGGTACCCGCATTATCAAAAGATTGCGTACGCGGTATTCATGGCATCCCGGAAGCTACGACACTACTTTCAAGAGTGTTCAATAACAGTAGCCTCGGAAGTACCACTTAACGACTTTATAAACAACCGTGATGCAACGGGCCGGATTGCGAAATGGGCCATCGAGCTCCTCCCATTCGACATAACTTATAAGCCATGACGAGCCATCAAGTCACAAGTTTTGGCTGACTTCGTCGCAGAATGGACGGAGGCCGAACTCCCTAAAGAGTACGACACATATTCAAACCGGATCATGCATTTCGACGGTTCCAAAATGTTGGCTGGACTGGGGGCCGGTGTCGTTTTGACGTCCCCCACAGGAGACACAGTTCAATACGTACTACAGATTCTGTACATGGACTCCAACAATGCAGCTGAATATGAGGCCCTTCTACATGGTCTCCGGATGGCAGTATCCATGGGCATCCAACGCCTAGAGGTGCGCGGGGACTCGAACCTCGCAATCTCCCAAATAAATGGAGACTTCGATGCCAAGGATCCAAAAATGGCAGCTTACCGCAACGCCATCCTAAAAATGTCAGCTCGGTTCGAGGGGCTTGAATTTCACCATATAGCCCGGGAAAATAATCAGGCGGCAGATGTCCTGGCACGCATCGGCGCAAAACACGATGTAGTCCCCCCCAACATCTTCCTGGAAAGGCTTTTCAAGCCATCCGTGGCATGGGAAGGGGAGCCAAACAATAACAGCCCGGACCCAACCGCACTGCCCGACACCGAACATTCTGACACAATTGGAGGCTCTGCCATTGAAATAACACCTTCAGCCCATGTAATAATGGCCGTCATCGCCCTGTGGACAGAACCATTCCTCGCCTACCTTACTAGGCAGGAACTCCCTGAGGACCAGAATGAGGCACGCTGCATAGTGCGGCGATACAAAGCCTACAGAGTCCACGAGGGAGAGCTTTATAAGAAAAGCACTACCGGAGTCCTTCAAAGGTGCATCTCTGAAGAGGAGGGGCGGAATCTCCTGGCTGAAATCCATGCCGGACTCGGCGGTCATCACGCTGCAGCCCGGTCCCTGGTAAGCAAGGCTTTCCATACAAGCTTTTATCGGCCGACGGCCCGGGCAGACGCTCAGGACTTAGTCCAACGATGCACCGGTTGCCAGCTCTTTGCAAACCAAAGCCATATGCCACCCACCGCCCTCCAAATTATCCCCATCACTTGGCCCTTTGCGGTCTGGGGGCTTGATATGGTTGGACCCCTTAAAGGCGGAACCCGCAAGCACAAATACTTACTGGTCATGGTGGATAAGTTCACCAAATGGATAGAAGCCAAGCCTGTTAAGACGGTCGAATCCGGACCTGTGATAGACTTCATATCCGGGGTTGTACACCGTTACGGTGTCCCCCACAGCATCATCACTGATAATGGCACGAACTTTACGGCCGACGAGGTAAAACTCTGGTGCAAAAACATGGGCATAAAGCTCGATTATGCTTCTGTCTATCACCCACAAACTAACGGCCAGGTCGAACGTGCAAATGGTCTTATCATGAGCGGCATCAAACCCAGACTAGTGCGGTCCCTCAAGGAATCTAACACGCACTGGGTAGAGGAGCTCGACTCTGTACACTGGGGGCTGCGGACCACGCCGAATCGCACCACCGGATACACATCATTCTTCATGGTGTACGGTGCAGAGGCAGTTCTGCCTTGCGACATAATTCATGACTCACCTCGAGTGCGCATGTACGAGGAAAGAGAAGCCGAGCTCGATCGGCAGGACAGTTTGGACGCACTAGAGGAGGAGCGTGACGTGGCGAAAGCCCATTCCACATTCTATCAACAGCAAGCTCGAACATACCAAAGCAGAGAAGTACGGGCCAAAAATTACAACGTTGGCGAATTAGTTCTACGCCTGCCGGACAAGAAAAAGGACAAACTCAAGCCCAAGTGGGAAGGTCCCTTCATAATTGACCAAGTCCTGACTGGTGGAGCGTACTGCCTGCGAAACGCATCGGATAACTGACTCGAGCCGAACCCATGGAGCGCAGCCCGTCTCCGAAGATTCTATGCATAGCGCCGGATCCTATGTTTGTCTCCTTACTCTGTCCATTTTTTATATACTGTCCGTCTTACATTTCTCTCCTTCTCCCTTTTCTCTCTCTTATAACCTTTAAAGGCTCACAAATTGACGCGCTATCCGCGCTCAGTAAACCTGGGGGCTTCTTTAAACAGAAGCTTATTTATACGGGCTTCATGCCTAACACATGTGTCAAACTTCCGCATGTACCTTTTATTCACCATTATATGCATCGATATGACTTAAGTTTTGGCCAAGCTGGGTTGCCTGGCTCCTGTGCTTACCCCTACGTCCCCGATTATTCGGCTAGGTGGTAAAGGGAGCACCTCTGCGATTGTTACTACCGGATAAGCCGGACGTGTACCTCAGACTGGGTGAAGCCGAAAGCTAGCATTCTTAAGAGAATATTCGGTCGGTGAACTAAAGATGATCTTTTTCTTTATCTATGTGCCCCTAGGCGTTTTTCCTGCGTTTCTTTTCGCAGCATGGACATGCACTTTAGGGAATGCCCCCCAGGGAAAGGAACCCCTAACGGAACTATTCTCCCTGGAAGATGTTTCTTACTAACCATGTAATATAACATAACTAGTCGGGCACTTGTCTATTCACGCATTAATGACCCCTACGCCTGGTCTCCACGCATTCCCCGGTTCCTATATAACTGCATGGGAATTCAGACACACAACGGACCATCAGGCCCCGAGGTTGAAGCGAAAAGGTCGGCCATGACAAATGATCTACAATCCGGCTAGAAGGCATTATAAATGTCAATTCGATTACATAGTCATTTTGACTGATTGTATTCCTCTTCAATACCATCTAACAGGCTGTCTAATTTACAGTCCTACTGGGAGTACTTTGCGGCCAACTCTACTTGGCCGTACACTAAGCTTACAGGGACCTCCTTCCCATCGGGCCCTATAGGACCGACCTCGGCCATGTGGTTGGGGTCAGCCTTTGAGTATCGCGTCTTCACCATGGCCCAGGCCTCCCTAGCGCCTTGACGGCAGGCTGATATCTTCAACAATTGGAAGCACCGCCGTGCTCCCTTTAGCTTCCCCGCAAGCTCTCCAATACCTTCGGGCATGGAGACGGATGGCCACAGGGCCTAGGCGACGCCTTGCATCGCCTGCCGAACTCGATCGAGCAGTTGCGAGAGCTCGGGAAGAAGGTCACCCATAGAACCGGGCATCTCCTCTGCCGGACAACCTGTTAACACACCTACAGACATTGCTCTGTCAGTCGGCTTCCCTGCCGAACTTTCTTTCAAAAGGTTCATTCAAGAACTTACTAAATATGCCGCGCCGAAGCCGCCGATTCTCCTTCACGGAGTCTGATAGCTGGGCACGAACATCTTTCAGCTCGACGCCCAGCCGGGTGTTGGCATCTTGGAGAACGTTCTTCTCCCCCATCACCTTTAATAGCACCCTCTCACCAGCCTTTAGCTGGCATATGAGATGTTGCTTTTCTGGATTCAATCCGGCGCCATCTGCAATTTTATTTGTCAGATTTGCACCAAAGCCGTGCTTCGCAAAATACTTATCTTTCGAAATGTATATTACCAGAGGGGGCCTCCTTAGGCTCCCCTGCCGCGGCTAGTGCGGCCTCCAGTTGGGCTTTGCACTCTTCCAGCTCCTGGGACAGTAGGGAATTCTTTTTTGTAAGAACCTGCATATCAAATGATCCTTAAACCAGTTATTCTAACTGTTTCAAGTCTCGGGGGCTACTGCTACATATATATTTACCAACATTTTCTTACCCGTATGTCTTTTACATATTGCTCCATGGCTCTGGCCAGACTATTTTGAGCAGCACGGAGGTGCGCATCTCCCAAATTGAAGGCATCTAACGCCTCTTGGGAGAAGCAAGCGTCGCAAAGAATTGTCCAGCAACGCCTGTGGTTCATGGCACTTTCCACCTCAGAGTTGGTGGCAGACAAGCCGTCCGCATCCTCCGTCGGAGGAACGTCTGGCACGCGCCTTGCGTTAGACTCCGCCCCTGAACCAGGCTTTGGAGCCTGGCTGGTGGAGGCGCGATTGGCAGCCTCTCCGGATATAGTCCGGCGAGGTCTCTTTGTCCTGAAGAGGGCACGAGTGTCAAATGTGCCTCGAAGGTATAACAACTGGGATAGAGGGCGCGCCATACCTTTGTGCTGATGCCTCGGTCCGGACTGCACCTCTTTTCTGCCCACGGGGCCCTGCGGCCCCTCGTTGGCTTGTCGCCGCAGGTTCGGCCTTCCGCCTCAACAACCTCCCCTGCAAAGTTTGGTTGCAATCAGGAAATTGAACACGCGTGGACGAACCCCTATCCGGGGTACTGAGACTTCGATCTCAAGTACCTGGGGCATCGGGATTAGCCCTGGGTAATCGGCCGTAATGGCCACCAAAGCGTTGTCCTCGCTCAATTGATGGAACACTCCATCAATCAGCTCCACAGATATGTCCGGATCCTCTTGAGAGGCCAGGTCGAGAGACTGTCCTAGGTCCTCGGGTTGTGGAGGCAGGCTTCTTATTTCCTTAACAGCCCGGCGCAGTTCCTGCGTTGAAGTCATCGGACTAAGTATTTAACAATGGGAACACTAAATGGATGGTCAAGTAAATGCGACCACTTACCCAGCTTGGGGGATTGTGCATAGTGAATCCACCCTGTGGGTTGACGTGGAGAAATTCCTCCTCTTCTCCCTTGTACAAAGTGGACAAGATCTTTAATAGAGCGGCAACTGAATCCGGCCCTTTACGGCCGTAGCGGGTGGCGTCGTCCTCCCCGTTGAAATCCCACATGGGGTGACTTTTATACTGAAGCGGTTGCACCCCCGCATGATGCATTCGGCCATAACTCCGATCATGGTTAGTCCGGAATGGGCCAACAATCTTATTAGGCCCATCAGGTAAATGATGTTCCTGTCACTTTCCCTTTGAGGGATTCGTGGACGCCAGCTTAGGCGCTTCTTTAAGGGAGCACCATCGAATTCTGGGAGGCCGATCCGGATAGGATCTGGCAGCGGGACGTCTTCTATATAGAACCATTCCGAGGGCCAATCTTCGGACGCCTTCTTTGGGGTTCCGGACAGATATCCGGTCCCGGCGATGCGCCATACTTCGGCTCCGCCCACTTGATACATTGACCCTTTCTTGGAACGGGGCACGAGGCAAAATAGCTCCTTCCACAGTCCGAAATGAGCTTCAATACCCAAGAACAACTCGCAGAGGGCTACAAAGCCCGCGATATGCAATACTGAGGCAGGCGTGAGATGATGTAGCTAGAGGCCGTAGAACTCCAGCAGCCCCCGGAGAAATGGGTGGATGGGAAATCCGAGCCCCCTTATTAAGTAAGGGACAAGGCACACCCGCTCTCCTTTGGATGGATTAGGGGCATTCTCTGCTTGCTCTCCGCCGTTGTAGACGGCAAGACCGGCTCGAACTGGGACCATATAGGCCGGGGGGAGAAATCCCTTGGTCTGGAGCGTCACTAGCTCGCTATGCAGATTGGAACATCTCTCCCAATATCCAGGCTTAGGGCTAGAAGGGCGAGCAGAGGAGTTGCGGCGGCTGGCCATGGTGGAATGGACCTTTGTCGGATGCACTCTGATGAACACTCGTGGAGGGGAGAAGGTGTGGATTGGATCTAAATCCTCGTCCCCTTAAATAGGGCAGCTCATTTACGTGGCTAGGGGTGTGAATGAAAAAACACACAGACTTTTCATATTCGTTTGACACGTGGGAGACGGCCATTATTGGGCGTAGAAGCCAAGGAGCGCAACATCTACAAGAAACCAGACTTTATTCAAACAGGTACACGGAATTTGGAGGAGAACCCGCCTTGCAATGCCGAAGACAATCTGCGCGCCGGACTCATCGTCATTGAAGCCTGGTTCGGGGGCTACTGAGGGAGTCCTGGATTAGGGGGTGTTCGGATAGCCAAACTATACCTTCAGCCAGACTCCTGGACTATGAAGATACAAGATTGAAGACTCCGTCCCATGTCCGGAAGGGACTTTCCTTGGCGTGGAAGGCAAGCTTGGCGATACGGATGTTCAGATCTCCTACCATTGTAATCGACTCTATGTAACCCTAACCCTCTCCGGTGTCTATATAAACCGGAGGGTTTTAGTCCATAGGACAACATACACATCAACAATCATACCATAGGCTAGCTTCTAGGGTTTAGCCTCTCTGATCTCGTGGTAGATCTACTCTTGTACTACCCATATCATCAATATTAATCAAGTCGGACGTAGGGTTTTACCTCCATCGAGAGGGCCCGAACCTGGGTAAAACTTCGTGTCCCTTGCCTCCTGTTACCATCCGGCCTAGACGCACAGTTCGGGACCCCCTACCCGAGATCCGCCGGTTTTGACACCGACAGCCAGCTTCTTGGCCAGGTGATCACGCTCCTGGGATAGGGCGGCGCACTCGTCTTCCTTGGCACGAAGGGAGGACTGGGATCCGCTTAGCTGGCTCCTCAAGTCAGCATTGGCCCCTGCAAATATGAAGAAAGAAGTCGTCAGGAAAAGATCCGACCCGACTACTCGGTAGCTGGCCCGAATCTCGGGGACTACACCCAGTGGGTGCGCTGACGAGCCCCCACTTAAAAGAAAAATGAAGCGCTTACTCCGGCTTTCGGTCAGATCAGTGGCCTTCTGATTCAACTCCTGGGCCTGGGAGTTGAAAGCAGCCGCGCGGAGGTTGCGGTACTCCTGCAGATAAGACAAGGGACGCGAGTAAGAATAAAACGGCAATCAAGCTTTCCAAGAAGTTCCAAGCCGCCTGCTTAGCAGCCGGCTCGGAACTCGGGGACTACACCCAGTGGGTGCGCTGATGCGCCCCCACGGAAGAAATCAAAAGCAATCAACAAAGAGAAGGAGGACTCACCCGGATAACCGATCGCGTCGTGAGAAACTCCTGGGTGTACTGCTTTAGCGCGGTGGCTTGGGCCTGAAGCCGGTTCCGGACGTCCTGCGCCGCCACATTCAGCACGGTTGTCCCGCCGCCTGGCGTCCACCCGGATGAGCTATCGCTGGCTGCTTCTAGGTCCTGGGCCGACGAGCTGGCGTCCACGGTTTTCTGCGCGTCCCGCACTAAAGTCGCCTTCCCCGCGCACCGGCGAGACAGCGACGAGATCACAAGATCCCCTCCCACAGACGGCTCGCCTCCAGCCGGCTGCACGGGCGGCACTTCAGGCCGACTTCCTCGGCCCGCTCCAGTCGGTAGCGATGGCGCCACCTCCCTCTCCAACTTCGGCTGGCTGCGGCCGGCCTCCTCCAACGGGGGCACAGGGGTGCCGTGAGCCGCGGCGCGGAGGGGAATGATGAACTGCGGAGGCTGGTTCTGCTGGGCCTCCGCCTCCCTCTCCGTGTCTGCGGCCTCCGCCTGGGCCTTGGCGGCCGCGATGGCTCGCGCCTCCGCCGACTTTTGCTTCGCCTCTCGAGCCGCCCTCCGCTCCTCCGCCTCCCGCTCCTCCCGCACTTCCCGCGCGTTCCGCTTCATCGCCTCTAGGAGGTTGGCGCGGGGATCCACCCGGCGGGAGCTTGAAGACCCTCCCATGGCTCCAACTATGGAGGCGGCCGGGACCCGCCCAAGGGAAAGAGGGTCCATGTTTGATAAATTGAGAAAAAGGGTTTGGAAAAACACCAACCGAAGAAGAAGAAAAAAGAAAGGCATGAGAACAGCGACACTTACGCTGAGACCGCCTGCGGCTGCTTCACCACCTTGCGGAAGCAGGCTGCCTTCGCGGCCGCCTCGTCCCGCTTGGTCGCCGCCGCGGTACTCTTGGGCTTCTTCGGCCGACTGCCGAAGTGGGTCGTCGCGGCCCGGCACTTCTGCGCGCCGCCATGGGCAGCCGGCCCGGCAGATGGACCCGCGCCTTGGTGATCGGGCGCCGGTCGGCGGCGCGGAATGACTTCGGCCTCGTCGTCATCTAGCCAGTCCTCAAAGGCGGCCCCGAGCCCGGACCCGCCTGCGTCGCCGCCTTCCCCCGCGACGTCGTCTTCCATGGCGGCCGCCCCTAGGTCTGGGTCATTTACGTCGTCCATCGTGTGGTCAGGGAGGAACTGGCATTCCACCCCCGCAGCCCCGGTTGCCGGCGGAAGCACGGGATTTTGCCAAAACAGGCCGACTGGTTAGGAGTCGGCCATCATGAACCCGTCGACAAGGAAAGAAGAAAAGAAGAGAAACTTACTACCAGCGGAGGATTGGCGCGAGAGTATGACACCTTGCCGTACTGCCACTCCTCGGTGAGCTTGCAGTTGGAAATATAATTCACCATATAAGACACCTCGGCGTGAGGCATCTCCTTGGTGCTTAGCCGGCATGGGTCGAAGCGGCCGCTCATCTGGCCGATCATGTGAGGACGGCCCTGGAGCGGAAGCACCCGATGCTCCACGAAGGCGGCCACCAGGTCGGCCCCGGACAGACCCTCTGACTGGATCATCACCCGGAGCCGGGCAACGGAGGCAGCCCCGCCTGGAGACAACGACCTGGACCCGAAGGACCATGAAGGCTGCCTCCCAGCCGGCGGGCCGGCTACATAAGCCAGCAGGTTGACGAAGTCGCCTTGCGGAGCGATATTCTTCACGTAGAAGTAAGACTTCTGCCAGAGCTTCACCGACTGGATTAGCGGGATGGACGGAAACGGTTTGTTGTCGCCCGTCCTCCGCACGGCGATGAAGGCGCCGCATGGGGCGGGCACGCCCGCAACAACAGTGCCAAGTTGCACTAGAAGAACTCTCCCCACAGTTCAAGGGTGGGGAGGACGCCAAGAAAACCCTCGCACAGGGTGACGAAGGCCGACAGCAGCATCACCGCATTGGGAGTGAGGTGATGCAGCTGGAGAAGATAGAATTCAAGGAAGGAGCAGAAGAACCCGCTCGCCGGCAGGCCGAAGCTGTGCAGGCAATGCGAGCGGAAGATTACCCGCTCGTCCTCTTCCGGTGCCGGCGAGATCTCCCTCTCCGGCGCGAGACGGACCCGCACGTAGTCTGTGCCCGGCAGCCGCCGCGTCCAGCGAAGAAAGTCGACATGATCGTCGTGGACATTGGAGCCGTCCTAGGAGCTGCGACGAGAAAGATGCGGCGATGGAGAGACACGCGACCCTGCCGCGGCAAAGCAACGGTGAGACAAGGAGGTTGGCGGAAGAGCCGGGCGGCGGCGGGGAGTTGTGGCGACAGAGAAGAAGAAACGGAAGGGACGGGGCGAGGGCGAGCGTGCGAGCGTTTGCCGCTCCGCCTCCTCCCCCCTACTTATAAGCCTCGTACGACGAAGCCAAGGAGGCGAGGCGTGGGGGAATGTGAGATTAACTGCGCCCACTCCCCCCACGTCCTGAGCTTGTTGCGCTTCCACGGCGTGTGGCAACCGCCGCAGGGAGGTGCGCGGTCTGCCCGGGCCGCAGAAGATCCGAGCGTGGGCCGTGGCCTGGTAGTGGCTTGCCTCGGACTGCGGCGGCGTCCCGTCGCGCGTGTGGGCTGGCAGGCCCGTCCAGCCACTGGGTGCCACGTGGCGCGCGGGTGGTCAGCCCGCAGCCTAACTCGCGTGCCGCTTGGTTCCCGCCCACGAACTTCGACGCCCTCCAGAAGACGGCGCACCTAATCAAAGCCGGCTCCGGCTCCTCAAGACATGAAGCTGTTTGAGCTTCTCGACTCCTTTTTCTGCCTCGGAGCCCAACTAGCTTCGGGGACTACTGACAGAGTAAATGACCATGGATAGCCTAGCCGGCTCCCCCTGGCACTTCAGAAATATTATAGGCCAATCAAGCCTTCAAGCTTCCAAGACATGGGGCCGCCTTCCTCCAGCCGACTGCCCCTCAGGCTGGCTGTGCGAAGGCGGCCTAGGCCTAAAAATCTCCAAGAAGAAAGCCCCGAGAGGGCCGGCTCCATGAAGCCGGCCACCAGAAGGCTGACTCCAAAAAGCCACCCCCTCAGCAGGTGGCCCAGATCGTGCCCTCAAAATCTGCACCCACATAACGGCGATGAGATGGGGCGTGGCTACGGCGAAACCTGCCACCCCCGAATCCCGGAGCACGCCTAGCCATTGTACGCCGTACGGGTGGCCTTCACCTGTTTGGCACGACACTGTTGCCATATTGACCATGATGTCACCCACGGCGAGCCGTTAGTACGACCCATGGGCGGCGGGTCCCATCCGTCATGGAGACACCCGAAGGCGGCCGGGCCACCCCCAGTCGGCCTGGGGTACGGCCGATTCCCAGTAGTCGACCAGTCCACTCCCTCGAAGGAGGCGCCCCATTAAGGAGATAAGACAAGGTAAGGTTACAGTGATAAGCCGCCCGGCGGCGGCACTGTAGCCATGCTTGCCAAGATGAAGCCCTCGCCACTAAAGGCGGGGCCATAGTAACCAGCCCCCGACAGAGCCCCCGAGCGGTGGGGCCGGCCTGTCGACTAGAGGACCGGCAGCCGGCAGGGCCCACCAATCGGCGGGACCCACCTATCGGCAGGCCCCACCTGTCGGCAAAGAAGCCAGTGGGCATAGACACAGATGGCTGGGGCCCACGCCTAGTCGGATTACCATTGTACCCCTGGGGGGTAGGCCTATATACACCCCCCAGGCTCCTATCTAGGGAGATCTCTCTTTGGATAGTTCTTAGACACCACAAGGAGAAGAGGAGCGGGCTAGCCTTGCCCTTCTTCATCCTTTCACCGAACAGCTCAAGGAGCATCCTGTAGCTACCCGTCGAGATAGTGATCATGCGGAGACCCCGTAGAGCAGCATTAGGGGTGTTATCTCCATGGAGAGCCCTGAAGCTGGGTAAGATTCGCCGGCGTGCATGTCTTCGCCTTATCCCGTTTCCAGGCACCGGTGATGTTTTATTGGCTCCCACAATGATAAGCCATCCATTGGCATATGTCGCACCAACCACCCGAGAATACTAGAATTGTATTGATCGGAAACTCAAATACATGTGTGAATACATAAACAAATACCATGTCCCTAGTAAGCCTCGACTACACAAGCTCGTTGATCAAAGATGGTTAAGATTTCCTAACCATAGACATGTGTTGTCATTTGATAACATGGTCACGTCATTAGGAGAATGATGTGATGGACAAGACCCATCCGTTAGCTTAGCATATTGATCGTTCAGTTTATTGTTATTGCTTTCTTAATGTCAAATACATATTCCTTTGACTATGAGATTATGCAACTCCCGGATACCAAAGGAATACCTTGTGTGCTATAAAACATCACAAAGTAACTCGGGGATCATAAAGATGCTCTACAGGTATCTCCGAAGGTGTTTGTTGAGTTGGCATAGATCGAGATTAGGATTTGTCACTTCGAGTATCGGAGAGGTATCTCTAGGCCCCCTCGGTAATACATAAGAAGCCTTGCAAGCAAAGTGGCTAATAGTTAGTTGTAGGATGATGTATTACGGAATGAGTAAAGAGACTTGCCAGTAATGAGATTGAAATAGGTATGAAGATACCGACGATCGAATTAATCTCAGGCAAGTAACATACCGATGGACAAAGGGAATTACATATGTTGTCATAAGGTTCGACCAATAAAGATCTTCGTAGAATATGTAGGAGCCAATAAGGGCATCCAGGTTCCGCTATTGGTTATTGACCGGAGAGGTGGCTCAGTCATGTCTAGATAGTTCTCGAACCCATAGGGTCCACATGCTTAACGTTTGTTAACGATATAGTGTTATATGAGTTATATGATTTGGTGACCGAATGTTGTTCGGAGTCCCGGATGAGATCACGGACATGATGAGGAGTCTCGAAATGGTCGAGAGGTAAATATTGATATATAGGACTATAATATTCGGACACCGGAAGAGTTTCGGGATGCACCGGGTAGTCATCGGGTCACCGCAAGGGGTTCCGGACACCCACGGTAGATGTATGGGCCTAATGGGCCAAGGGGGTATAGACCAGCTTAAAGGGGGCTAGTGTTCCCCTCTCCCTGGCAGGCCGGACCTAGGGAAGGAAAGGGGGGAGGGCTAGCCCCTCCTGCCTTCCCATTCTCATGGGAGAAAGGAAAGGGGGGCTCCCTCCCCTGCCTTTCCCCCGCACCTATACATGGCAGGGGGCGCGGCTTGGGGCAGGACCCCAAGTGGGGTTCGGCCCCACTTGGGGTGCCTCCAGGCTGCCTCCTACCTTCCCCACCTATATATATGTGGGAAGGGGGTGCCTAGCACAACCACAACATTGTCTTAGCCGTTTGTGGCGCCCCCTCCACCGTTTACACCCCGGTTATATTTTTGTAGTGCTTAGGCGAAGCCATGTGGAGATAACTTCATCATCATTGTCACCATGTCGTCATGCTGCCGGAACTCATCTACTACCTTGCTGTCTTGCTGGCTCGAGAAGGCGGAGGACGTCACCGAGCTGAACGTGTGCTGAACGCGGAGGTGTCGTACGTTCGGTACTTGATCGGTTGGAGCGAGAAGAAGTTCGACTACATCAACTGCATTACTAAACGCTTCCGCTTACGGTCTACAAGGGTACGTAGACACAGTCTCCCCTCTCGTTGCTATGCATCTCCATGGATAGATCTTGTGTGTGTGTAGATTTTTTTGTTTTCCATGCAACGTTTCCCAACAGTGGCATTCGAGCAGGTCTATGCGTAGATGATATGCACAAGTAGAACACAAAGAGTTGTGGACGGTGATAGTCATACTGCTTATCACCAATGTCTTATTTTGATTCGACGGTATTGTGGGATGAAGTGTCCCGGACCAACTTTACATGTCCACGCACACACTGGTGCGCGTCGGTCCTAAACAAACGGTTTTTAACCCCTTTCCGCGACGGCATCTGGAACCATCGCCAAGTGAGTGTGGGCGATAGGGGGGTCCTTCCCACACGACCTAGAAACCGTCGGGGATATGCCCTCCTGGCACACACGTTCGGCAAAATGAGGTCGTGTGCAACCGGTGAGCACTCAAATACGGAAATACGTACAGTACAACTAAAAAATACAATTATACAGCAAAATTGTTTCCGGTCGCAAGTACATCCCACACAGTCAGTCCCCGCTAAACATTTCCGTTCGTATGTACATCCCACACAGTCGCTCCAAGGAAAACATTTCCATTCACAGGTACATCACACACAATGTTTCTCGTTAAATCGTTTGTGATAGCATTGCCATTGTACAGGATATTAATAATTTTATCATTTGCGTTATTGAATGCATCACACACGGTGTGTATAAAGAAACTGTGTGGGAAAGGCTATCCATCACACACACTTTTTATGTGATAAACGTTTGCGCAAGGTGGCCTAACACAGACAGTTTTCAAGAGAAAGTCATGTGTGCAGTGGGGATTGATCGCACACGTAGTGGATCCTAGAAACATTTCTGATCTCCATGTATATCACAGACGTTTCGCTTTCGCAAACCGTGTGCAGTGTAATCCCTATTTAATCCATAATTAATCCAATTAATCCCTAATTTAAAAATCACATGTTATGAATTTGAAAGTAGGCAATCACTTATTTCATATCTTCATTAGGACTTCTCGATGCTCATTGTAGTCTAGATGAAATACTTTAACCTTCATTGTGTGTCCACCAATCATGTACTTTGCGAGTTAATCTTGAGTGAACTGCTTCGGGAAGCACTGGGAACGAAAAAGATTCAGACATTGTTGTCTAACAACTCATTTTGGGCAGTAAAAAGAGAAGGCTTCAGAGTTTGTAGTTACCATCCTACAGGTCACTGTTGTGTTCGATAGAGCATAAACAAATAATTTGCTTGCCACCTTTCGTATCTTTTTGCTAATAATCCTTATCACTTTCCTCACTTGATGCTTGTTCATCAATATCTCATTGCCCCATACGCAAAAAGGGTCGATGCGTGGATCCTTGCCAAGGGCATATGTACCTACAAGCAACAAGTCAATATTAGAAGCTAACTAGTGTCCATGCCTGAATCTATGTGAACTACATTATGGAACGACGGGGGGAGTACAAGTCGAGGGATGAAGCTAATCTCGGCGGAAAATGGTGGCCACTCCCATTGTTGTCCTGCATAAGTAGTGGAAAGGCATGATAAGTATAACAATCTTAACATCAAACAAATATAGCAAAGGTAAACAACATCGTCTCCAAATGATAGCTTGAATGAGTTGGTTTCATCATGCTGTTAAAGCAGATATAAAATGGAAGGCAATGTTATTGACAGCAGGCTTAACAGCCATCAAATATTGCAATTCAAACTGGTATTGTTGAAAATGAATAGAACGTAGGTAATGCTTAAACATCACACTGGATAAATGTGTAAAACTGAAATAAAGGGCATGTGTTAACTACACCAGGAATAACTGGAACCAAATATAGCCGTTCAAACTGGTATTGATGTAGTCGAGCGGCACAGTTCCGACTTGCACATAATGAACCACACATTGTGAATGACTGAAATAAACAAGGCATAAATGACCAGTACAACAACCAAATATAGCCATTGACAACTGGACAGAGTCTCACTGCAACCAACCTAACAAGAAAATACAGAAAAACAGGGCATATGCTTGAAAACTGGACAAATGCTCACTGCAACCAACCTAACAAGCAGATAAAGATAAACAAGGCATCTGCTGGATAACTGGAGAAATGCTAAAAAAAGCAACCTAACAACCAAATACAGATAAACAAGGCATCTGCTTGATAACTGGACAAATGCTAAAAAAGCAACCTAACAACCAAATGCAGATAAACAAGGCATCTGCTTGATAACTGGACAAATACTCACTGCAACCAAACTAAGAACCAAATACAGATAAATAAGGCATCTGCTCGATAACTAAAAAACGCTCACTCCAACCAACATAACAATCAAATACAGATAAACAAGGCATCTACTCACTATAAACAACCAAATATAGCCATTCGTGAAACTAAAGTGGACAATGCATACTTAAACATCACATAGACCTATTGAACTATACATTTTTTCATAACTAAAATAATTAAACATGGTATAGTTAAAGCACCGCACGACAAATGCTACTACAACAAAGGTTACGGGTTGGCAAGCTAGAAAAGGTAATATTTGCTGATAGAATGTTGCCTCACATTTCATGGACGGGATCCTTCCAGTTGGAAGAGCACAAACCCATGGTGCGTGATACGTCTCCAACGTATCTATAATTTTTGATTGCTCCATGCTATATTATCTACTGTTTTGGGCAATATTGGGCTTTATTTTCCACTTTTATATTATTTTTGGGACTAACCTATTAACTGGGGGCCCAGCCCAGATTTGCTCTTTTATGCCTATTTTCAGTGTTTCGAAGAAAAGGAATATCAAACAGAGTCGAAACGGAATGAAATCAACTGGAGAAGTTATTTTTGGAAGGAAACCTACCGGATAGACTTGGACCCTACGTCAGAAGATGAAGGAGGAGCTCACGAGGGTAGGGGCGCGCCCACCCCCCTAGGGCGCGCCCCCCTGCCTCGTGGCCACCCATTCAGTCCACCGACGTACTCCTTTCACCCATATATACCCACATATCCTAAAACTTCCAGAACGGAGAATAGATCGGGAGTTCTGCCACCAGAAGCCTCCGTAGCCACCGAAAACAAATCTAGACCCGTTCCGGCACCCTGCCGGAGGGGGCAATCCCTCTCCGGTGGCCATCTTCATCAACCCGGTGCTCTCCATGACGAGGAGGGAGTAGTTCTCCCTCGGGGCTGAGGGTATGTACCAGTAGCTATGTGTTTGACCTCTCTCTCTCTCTCTCTCTCTCTCTCTCTCGTGTTCTTGAGGTGATACGATCTTGATGTATCGCGAGCTTTACTATTATATTTGGATCCTATGATGTTTTCTCCCCCTCTACTCTCTTGCAATGGATTGAGTTTCCCCTTTGAAATTATCTTATCGGATTGAGTCTTTAAAGATTTGAGAACACTTGATGTATGTCTTGCCGTGCGTATCTGTGGTGACAATGGGATACCACGTGATTCAGTTGATGTATGTTTTGGTGATCAACTTGCGGGTTCCGCCCATGAACCTATGCATAGGGGTTGGCACACGTTTTCGTCGTGATTCTCCGGTAGAACTTTGGGGCACTCTTTGAGGTTCTATGTGTTGGTTGAATAGATGAATCTGAGATTGTGTGATGCATATCGTATAATCATACCCACGGATACTTGAGGTGACATTGGAGTATCTAGGTGACATTAGGGTTTTGGTTGATTTGTGTCTTAAGGTGTTATTCTAGTACGAACTCTAGGGCTGTTTGTGACACTTATAGGAATAGCCCAACGGATTGATTGGAAAGAATAACTTTGAGGTAGTTTCGTACCCTACCATAATCTCTTCGTTCGTTCTCCGCTATTTGTGACTTTGGAGTGACTCTTTGTTGCATTTTGAGGGATAGTTATGTGATCCAATTATGTTATTATTGTTGAGAGGACTTGCACCAGCGAAAGTATGAATCCCAGGCCTTATTTCCACACATTGAAATACCATCTACGCTCAATTTTATCATTAGTTACCTTGCTGTTTTTATATTTTCAGATTACAAAAACCTTTATCTACTATCCATATACCACTTGTATCACCATCTCTTCGCCGAACTAGTGCACCTATACAATTTACCATTGTATTGGGTGTGTTGGGGACACAAGAGACTCTTTGTTATTTGGTTGCAGGGTTGCTTGAGAGAGACCATCTTCATCCTACGCCTTCTACGGCTTGATAAACCTTAGGTCATCCACTTGAGGGAAATTTGCTACTATCCTACAAACCTCTGCACTTTGAGGCCCAACAACATCTACAAGAAGAAGGTTGTGTAGTAGACATCAAGCTCTTTTCTGGCGCCGTTGCCGGGGAGGTCAGCGCTTGAAGGTATATCTTTAGATCTTGCAATCGATTCTTTTAGTTTCTTGTTTTATCACTAGTTTAGTTTACAAAAGAAAACTATAAAAAATGGAATTGAGTTTGTGTCATACGCTTCACCTTTTTAATATCTTTGGTGAGTATGATGGAAAGGATAATTGTGCTCAAGTGCTAGAAGAAGAAATATATAAAATGTTTGGCACTAAATATTTGAATGATGAGCATGAGTGCAATGTTGTTAGTATGAATTCCTTGAATATCCATGATGCTAATGATATGCAAATCCACAAGCTTGGGGAAGCTATGTTTGATGAAGATGATATTTTTTGTCCCCCAAGTTTTGATGAGCAAATTTATTATGATAAAAGCATGCCTCCTATCTATGATGATTATTGTGATGACACGTATGCTTGAAAGAATAATGATAACCATGATACTTTTCATCTTGATCTTAATTTTCAATCACATGATAGTTACTTTGTTGAGTTTGCTCCCACTATATTCATGAGAAGAATTTTGCTTGTGTGGAGAGTAGTAAATTTTCTATGCTTGTAGATCATGAAAAGAATGCTTTAGGTGCTGGTTATATTGTTGAATTCATTCATGATGCTACTGAAAATTATTATGAGGGAGGAATATATGCTTGTGGGAATTGCAATAATATCAAGTTTCCTCTCTATGTGCTTAAAGTTTTGAAGTTATGCTTGTTTTACCCTCCTATGCTAGTTGATTATTGTTCCCACAAGTTGTTTGCTCACAAAATCCCTATGAATATGAAGTATGTTAGGCTTAAATGTGCTAGTCATATTCTTCACGATGTTCTATTTATGTTTCAATTCTTATCCATTATATGAGCATCATTGAAATCATCATGCCTTGCTAGGGGCGTTAAATGATAGTGCTTGTTGGGAGGCAACCCAATTTTATTTTTGTTCCTTGCCTTTTGTTACTTTTTAGTAATAAATAATCCATATAGCCTCTGTTTAGATGTGGTTTTATGTGTTTAATTAGTGTTTGTGCCAAGTAGAACCGTTGGGAAGACTTGGGGAAAGTCTTTGCGATCATGCTGTAAAAAACAGAAACTTTAGCGCTCGTGAGAATTGCTGCCATTTTTATTTGGAGAGTGATATTTATTTAATTCTTTTTTCAGATGATTAATAGATAAATTACTCAGGTCCAGCAATTTATTTGAGAATTTTATGAGTTCCAGAAGTATACGTTTGGTCCAGATTACTACAGACTGTTCTGTTTTTGACAGATTCTGTTTTGCGTGTGTTGTTTGCTTATTTTGATGAATCTATGGCTAGTAAATTAGTTTATAAACCATAGATATGTTGGAATACAGTAGGTATATGAAAGCACAAGTGCTCTCCAGGTGGTTTTGGTAATTAATGTCAACATATCTCTTGTTGGACTAACGTTTTCATCTAGCATGTTTCAGATAAGTTCAACAATGGAGTGGCATGGACTAAAGATTGTGGGAACTCCTTCAAGATGCTAAGGACAAAGGATTGGCTAAAGCTTCAAGCTCAGGACTCTTCATTTTACACTTCTAGTGATCCAAGATCACATTGAGTACATAGGAAAGCCAATACTATCAAGAAGGGATGAGGTGTTGATAATGAGCCTCTTGCTCAAAGTGCTTAATGATATGCTCCAAAATCCTCAGCTACTTTCCCACATCCTCATATGACCTAAACCCTAAGCCAAACTCGGTCCTACCGATTCTTTCTATCTGGCGCCACCGAGTTTCACTTGTCATTTGCCACTGCCAAACACTAGCAATTCGGTCCTACTGATACGGATCTCGGTCTCACTGAGATGGGCTTGCAAACTCTCTGTTACCTGTTACAATATCTTCGGTCCCACCGAGATATGCAATCGGTCCCACCAAGTTTGCTTGGCCAACTCTCTGTTTCACTTATTACCCAAATCGGTCCCACCGAGTTTGAGTAATCGGTCAAACCGAGTTATGGATTTTCCCTAACCCTAGCACATCGGTCCCACCGAGTTGTTCCAGTCGGTCCCACCAAAATCACTAACGGTCACTAGGTTTACTATTTCGGTCCGACCGAGTTTTCTGATTCGGTCCCACCGAGATTGGTAAATTGTGTGTAATGGTTAGTTTTTGTGTGGGGGCTATAAATACCCCTCCACCTCCTCTTCACTCGAGAGATAGAGCCATCAGAACACATACACCATTCCAACTCATATGTTCTGATAAAGAACCACCTACTCATGTGTTGAGATCAAGATATTCCATTCCTACCATATGAATCTTGATCTCTAGCCTTCCCCGGGTTGCTTTCCACTCAAATCTTCTTTCCACCAGATCCAAATCCTATGAGAGAGAGTTGAGTGTTGGGGAGACTATCATTTGAAGCACAAGAACAAGGAGTTCATCATCAACACACCATTTGTTACTTCTTGGAGAGTGGTGTCTCCTAGATTGGCTAGGTGTCACTTGGGAGCCTCCGACAAGATTGTGGAGTTGAACCAAGGAGTTTGTAAGGGCAAGGAGATCGCCTACTTCTTGAAGATCTACCGCTAGTGAGGCAAGTCCTTCGTGGGCGATGGCCATGGTGGGATAGAAAAGGTTGCTTCTTCATGGACCCTTCGTGGGTGGAGCCCTCCGTGGACTCGCGCAACCGTTACCCTTCGTGGGTTGAAGTCTCCATCAACGTGGATGTAGGATAGCACCACCTATCCGAACCACGGGAAAAACATCCGTGTCTCCAATTGCGTTTGAATTCTCCAAACCCTTCCCTTTACATTCTTGCAAGTTGCATGCTTTACTTTCCGCTGCCTATACACTCTTTGCATACTTGCTTGATATGTATTGTGAATGCTGAAATTATGCCTAAACTCCACTTAAACCGAAAAAGCTTAAAAATTGCAACTTTAGCAATTAGTGTCTAATCCCCCCCTCTAGACACATCTACTTCTAGATCCTACAAGTGGTATCAGAGCTTTGGTCTCCATTGCCTTGGTTTAATCACCATTGAAGGAAGATGGATGTGTCTACTTGAGGGAGTCTTAGACATGGAGTGCCTATTCTTGATGGAGAGTATTTTCATGAGTGGAAAAATGAGATGCCTGTAATCCTCAATCAATATCATTTAAACAAGTATATTGCTAGCCCTTGTGCACCTCATATTGATCCTTTGCATCCTACCCTAGATGAAGATATTGACATGATTCGCAATCTTAGAACTATTGAGCTCATCATTAGAGGATTGCCCAAAAATTTGATTGCTAATTTGCCTACTCTTAATTGTGCCTATACTATATGGAAATTTCTTGAGGAACGATTTCCCGATCATTCCTTGAAAAATTTGGATGAAATTCTCCATAAATCTATTGCCTTGAGTAAGATGAACTCTAGTGATCCTAGTTTTGGTAATTGTCTATTTGAACTTACCAATCTCAAGCATGCTAAAGGAGATGTTGGAATCATTAATGATATCATATTCGAAGCTATAAAAATTCATAAAAGTGACCACCTTGATGATCATTTATCTAATGAATTACCCTCTCTAGGAAATGATAAGTCACCAGATCATGGTGAACATGGATACTATGTTGATGATGATGATAGCGACTTCGATCTTGATGATGCAATGAGACATTTTGGTCTTACGGTAAATCTTTGGGGATATGTGTCAGGAGGAAAGGAATGGGCTCTTGATAGTGGATGTACTGATCATATGACTGGAGATGAAGAGATGTTCCGTGAGCTTGCTGAAAATGACGGCCCTCGGAAATATGTCACCTTTGGTGATAATTCAAAGGGTAAAGTGGTTGGCCTTGGTAAGGTAGCCATCTCACATGATAGCTCCATTCAAAATGTCATGCTCGTTGAATCTCTCGGCTACAACTTACTTTCAGTATCTAGACTTGCTGATTTTGGTTTGAATGTTCTATTTACTAAGGTAGATTGCCAAGTGTTTCATCAAGACAATCATAAAATGGTCTTTACCGGTATGCGTAGAGGTGATCTTTACATTGTCGATTTCTCTAAAAAGGCACAACCTAAAACTTGCTTTATTGCTAAATCCTCAAAAGGTTGGTTGTGGCATAGACGACTAGGTCACGTTGGCATGAGAAACCTTGACAAGCTTATTAAAGGAAATCATATCCTTGGAGTTAACGATGTCATATTTGATAAGGATAGACTTTGCAGTGCTTGTCAAGCAGGTAAACAGGTTGGAGGAAGGCATCCCGTGAAGAATATCATGACCACAAGATGACCACTCGAGATACTTCATATGGATCTTTTTGGTCCCAACGCCTACAAGAGTCTTGGTGGAAATTCTTTTGGTCTAGTTATAGTTGATGATTTTTCAAGATTTACGTGGGTGTTCTTTCTCAATGACAAGTCGCAGGTCCAGAAGATCTTCAAAAACTTCGCTAGGAAGGCCCAAAATCAGTTTGGCATGAAGATCAAGAAGGTTCGAAGTGACAACGGAACGGAGTTCAAGAACGCAAATGTGGATACCTTTCTTGACGAGGAAGGTATTTCACACGAGTTCTCAGCTACATACACACCTCAACAAAACGGAGTTGTTGAGAGGAAGAACCGTACACTCATCGAAATGGCAAGAACGATGCTTGATGAATACAAGACGCCGAAGCACTTTTGGGCAGAGGCGGTTGAGACAGCTTGTCATGCAACAAATCGCTTGTATCTTCACAAGCTACTCGGCAAGACGGCATACGAGCTCCTCACCGGTAACAAACCCCAAGTTGGATACTTTCGAGTATTCGGCTCAAAGTGCTACATTCTTGATAAGCATCGTCGTTCAAAGTTTGCTCCTAAATCTCATGAAGGTTTCCTACTCGGTTATGGATCAAACTCTCACACTTACCGTGTCTACAACAACTTCACCCAAAAGGTTGAAGAGATGGTAGATGTGAAGTTTGATGAATCTAATGGCTCGCAAGTAGAGCAATTGCCAATTGATGTAGGAGACAAAGACCCTTCAGAAGCAATCCAAGACTTGTCCATTGGCAAAGTTCGTCCAACGGAGGTGAAGGAGAGTACGTCATCCGTCCAAGTGGAAGCTTCTACTTCACGACAGGGTGAACCAAGATTCAACACGGAGGCATCCACAAGTGGGACACGCCAAGATGAAGAATACGAGGAAGTACATCAAGACGAACATCAACAACCTCCTTCTCCACCATGACAAGAGAATGACAACGTCAACAATGAAGAAGGCCGAGAAGAAGAACAAGATGAAGAAGATGCTCAACAAAGACCCAAGCAAAAGCTCTCACGAGTTTGAGCAAGAATCGCCAAAGATCATCCCGTCGAGCAAATCCTCAGTGATATACACACCGGGAGAATCACTCGCTCAAAAACTCGTTTAGCTAACTTTTGTGAAAATTATTCATTCATCTCTAGCATTGAACCTATGAAGGTTGAAGAAGCATTGGAAGATCCGGATTGGATAAACACTATGCATGAAGAGCTACACAACTTTGAGAGAAACCAAGTTTGGACATTGGTTGAGAAGCCCGACAACAACCACAACATCATTGGTACTAAATGGGTGTTTCGCAACAAGCAAGATGAAGATGGACAAGTGGTTCGCAACAAAGCACGTCTCGTCACCCAAGGATACACACAAGTCGAAGGTATGGACTATGGTGAGACATATGCTCCCATTGCTAGACTTGAGTCCATTCGCATCTTACTTGCCTATGCTAATCACTATAATATCACCTTGTACCAAATGGACATTAAAAGTGCTTTTCTAAATGGCGAAATAGAAGAGGAAGTTTATGTTAAACAACCTCCTAGTTTTATCAATCCTAAGAAACCAAATCATGTTTACAAACTTCACAAAGCTCTTTATGGTCTTAAACAAGCTCCTAGAGCATGGTATAAATGCTTGACCAAGTTCCTTATTGCAAGTGGTTTCGAAATTGGTAAAATTGATTCTACTCTTTTTACTAAAAGGGTTAATGGAGAACTATTTGTATGCCAAATTTATGTTGATGATATCATATTTGGTTCAACTAACCCTCTCTTTAGTGAAAAGTTTGGAAAGCTAATGTCAGATAAGTTTGAGATGTCTATGATGAGTGAACTCAAATTCTTTCTCGGTTTGCAAATCAAGCAAACTAAGGAAGGTACATTTGTCTCTCAAACGAAGTACACCAAGGACTTATTCAAGAAGTTCAATATGCAAGAATGCAAAGGTATGTCTACGCCCATGCCCACTAGTGGACATAATGATTTGACCAAAGGTGGTGAACCGGTTGATCAAAAAGTTTATCGCTCTATGATTGGTTCATTGCTATACCTATGTGCTTCATGTCCCGATATTATGCTAAGTGTGTGCATGTGTGCACGATATCAAGCTACCCCTAAAGAATGTCATCTTAAGGCTGTAAAAAGAATAGTGAGATACTTAATTCATACACCAAACTTTGGCATTTGGTATCCTAAGAGGTCTTCTTTTGATCTTGTTGGCTATTCCGACTCGGATTATGCTGGAGACAAGGTCGATAGGAAGTCCATTTCGGGTACTTGTCAATTTCTTGGTAGATCTCTTGTGTCTTGGTCCTCCAAGAAACAAAACTCGGTATCCTTATCCACCGCCGAAGCAGAATACATTGCCGCTGGTTCATGTTGTGCTCAATTACTTTGGATGACCCAAACTCTTAAAGATTATGGAATCTATGTGAAACATGTTCCACTGCTTTGTGACAATGAAAGTGCTATTAAAATTGGCCATAATCCTGTACAACATTCTCGAACTAAGCATATTGAAGTTCGTCATCATTTCATTCGAGATCATGTTGCTAAGGGTGACATTAATCTTAAGCATGTTCGCACTGATAAGCAATTAGCGGATATATTCACTAAACCACTTGATGAGAAAGTGTTTTGCAGGTTGAGAGGAGAATTGAACATCATTGATGCTTCAAACGTGGAGTAGGAACTCCATTAGATATATGCAAGACATGAGCTTATGACTAATCCATGATATATCTCTTATGATGAATATCTTATGTCTTGGATATATTTGTACCTTGCATGTTGTCTAACCCATGTAGGTGCTTGGTTGAATCTAATTCTATGAGATTGCAACACACTCACATCTTGAGTGATCTCTACATCACCAAGTCTCTACACAAAGGTGGTTGAAGACAAGGAGGCACAAAGTCATTCAAACATATCCTTCGACAAATTCTATGTTAAGCTTCATGACTGTCATTTTTGGATACACAAGTGCTCTTCCTTGCAAGAACTAACCCATGTAGGTAGATGAACTCACACTCCAAGTGGTGCTCCCAACTTTTGATGAGCTACATCAACCTTGAGCACCCACACAAGTTCAACTACATGAGCAAGAACCACACCACCACCCAAGGTATGTTATTCCATCTTATTGAAGCTTTACTCCAAGACATGAGTCAAAGCAACTCAACAAGATGTGAATACATCAAGATGCTTAAACGAAAAATGGTAACCCCATTCTGAGCTTAAACGATGAGTATGACCTACGATCAAGTGTTCTCACTTGACTCCTAAGTCAATATACTCTAACATAGGTGACTATGTCACCGCCCAACTCTAGATGAAGTTCTCCTATGTTCTTTTCTGTGTTATTGCATTTGTCTCATGCTTGTTTATTTGTTTCCTTCTCTTTTTTAAAAAAAACAACAACAACAAAAAACTTCATCTAGATCTTTCAGCTTCTTCTTTCTTTTTGTTCTGCATTTAATTCATTGCAAATCTTTGTGAGATCTTATTTGACCAGTGAGCTGAGCTGACAAGTGCCTTCTCTGTAATGAACTCGGCTTCACCGATTTGTAATTTTCGTTCTAACCGAATCCCTTCGGTACCACCGAAACATACCACTCGGTGCCACCGATTTCGCTACAGGAAAAACAGTTTGTCACATAATCTATATTTCCTCTGATCCAGCTCCACTCAATGAATCTTGTCCTCTACAAGCATCCAATTTTATTCTTTGATTTATGATGAGTCTCAAGGACCAAACCTATTCGACGGATTCCAGAAAAACCTTCTTGGAAATTGATGTCAAAGGGGGAGAGAGAGATCACATCAAAGCTTATCTTCGGGGAGAGAGAGATCACATCAAAGCACTAAAGGGGGAGAGAAAGTCTCAAGGATCCCAGATGTCCCAGATAATGTATTAAGGGGGAGAAAGAGATCTCTAGGGGGAGAGAAAATACTCAAGGATCCCAGATGCTTGATGTTCAAGAGGAGAGATGTCACATGTCTTTTTAGGGGGAAAAACATATTCATTTGTATCTTTTAGCTCTGGTTTTCTGTTCCCTATCTTCTCCCAATATCCCATGTAAGATTCAGGGGGAGCAAGACACCTAAAGGGAAAGAAATCAGTCTGATTCATTGCATATCTTTACTCTTGGGGACATGTTGAATTCAATGTAGTACCTAGTACTTACTCTCTACATGTCATCCCAGTCTTGGTATTCTTGTGGTTTCTTTTGTTTGCTCTGGTTAGTAGGTGTACCTGTGTTACCTAACCTTGTTTGTGCAGGTTCATTCCATCCTAAGCCAACCAAAGACTACAAGGTAAGTATATGCATCAAAATCATGAGTATGAGGAATTCTTGCTTATGTACATAATGTTTGCAAGAAGGACTCATGAGCATGAAGGTATTTTCCTTAACAAATATTTTGCTCTGATTCATATGACCAAGATACATGTAACACATTGCCCACTCTGTCATTGTTATGCTCTCACATGTCTCTATTTTTCACATTCACATGAGTGCATACATGTAGGGGGAGCCTATGCTTGTTACATGTCCTTCCAAAGCTTTATTTGCTAGTCTTTATATCTTCATCTAAAGCTTTGATGTATGTTGTCATCAATTACCAAAAATGGGGAGATTGAAAGCACAAGTGCTCTCCAGGTGGTTTTGGTAACTAATGTCAACATATCTCTTGTTGGTCTAACGTTTTCATCTAGCATGTTTCAGATAAGTTCAACAATGGAGTGGCATGGACTAAAGATTGTGGGAACTCCTTCAAGATGCTAAGGACAAAGGATTGGCTAAAGCTTCAAGCTCAGGACTCTTCATTTTACACTTTTAGTGATCCAAGATCACATTGAGTCCATAGGAAAGCCAATACTATCAAGAAGGGATGAGGTGTTGATAATGAGCCTCTTGCTCAAAGTGCTTAATGATATGCTCCAAAATCCTCAGCTACTTTCCCACATCCTCATATGACCTAAACCCTAAGCCAAACTCGGTCCTACCGATTCTTTCTATCCGGCGCCATCGAGTTTCACTTGTCATTTGCCACTGCCAAACCCTAGCAATTCGGTCCTACCGATACGGATCTCGGTCTCACCGAGATGGGCTTGCAAACTCTCTGTTACCTATTACAATATCTTCGGTCCCACCGAGATATGCAATCGGTCCCACCGAGTTTGCTTGGCCAACTCTCTGTTTCACATATTACCCAAATCGGTCCCACCGAGTTTGAGTAATCGGTCAAACCGAGTTTTGGATTTTCCCTAACCCTAGCACATCGGTCCCATCGAGTTGTTCCAGTCGGTCCCACCGAAATCACTAACGGTCACTAGGTTTACTATCTCGGTCCGACCGAGTTTTCTGATTCGGTCCCACCGAGATTGGTAAATTGTGTGTAACGGTTAGTTTTTGTGTGGGGGCTATAAATACCCCTCCACCTCCTCTTCACTCGAGAGATAGAGCCATCAGAACACATACACCATTCCAACTCATATGTTCTGAGAAAGAACCACCTACTCATGTGTTGAGATCAAGATATTCCATTCCTACCATATGAATCTTGATCTCTAGCCTTCCCCAGGTTGCTTTCCACTCAAATCTTCTTTCCACCAGATCCAAATCCTATGAGAGAGAGTTGAGTGTTGGGGAGACTATCATTTGAAGCACAAGAGCAAGGAGTTCATCATCAACACACCATTTGTTACTTCTTGGAGAGTGGTGTCTCCTAGATTGGCTAGGTGTCACTTGGGAGCCTCCGACAAGATTGTGGAGTTGAACCAAGGAGTTTGTAAGGGCAAGGAGATCGCCTACTTCGTGAAGATCTACCGCTAGTGAGGCAAGTCCTTCGTGGGTGATGGCCATGGTGGGATAGACAAGGTTGCTTCTTCGTGGACCCTTCGTGGGTGGAGCCCTCCGTGGACTCGCGCAACCGTTACCCTTCGTGGGTTGAAGTCTCCATCAACGTGGATGTAGGATAGCACCACCTATCCGAACCACGGGAAAAACATCCGTGTCTCCAATTGCGTTTGAATTCTCCAAACCCTTCCCTTTACATTCTTGCAAGTTGCATGCTTTACTTTCCGCTGCCTATACACTCTTTGCATACTTGCTTGATATGTATTGTGAATGCTGAAATTATGCCTAAACTCCACTTAAACCAAAAAAGCTTAAAAATTGCAACTTTAGCATTTAGTGTCTAATCCCCCCCTCTAGACACATCTACTTCTAGATTCTACAGTATAAGTTATAACACCAATATAAATAAAGAATGAGTTCATTACAGTACCTTGAAGTGGTGATTTATTTTCTTATACTAACGGAGCTTACGAGTTTTCTGTTAAGTTTTGTGTTGTGAAGTTTTCAAGTTTTGGGTAAAGATTCGATGGATTGTGGAATAAGGAGTGGCAAGAGCCTAAGCTTGGGGATGCCCAAGGCAGCCCAAGGTAATATTCAAGGATAGCCAAGAGCCTAAACTTGGGGATGCCCCGGAAGGCATCCCCTCTTTCGTCTTTGTTCATCGGTAACTTTACTTGGAGCTATATTTTTATTCGCCACATGATATGTGTTTTTCTTGGAGCATCAATTCATTTTCTTAGGATTGTCTTGCTGTTATTTAGAACAATGTTTTGCACCTTTTATTTCAATAAAAGTGGCATTGATAGTCTTTACTATGCCTATGTTACAAGTATACATGTTACTGTTTGAAAACAGAAAGTTTACCGCTGTTGCAATAATTCCCTAGAAAAGTCAGAATGTGATAAAATGTTGAAACATTTTGAATATTAAGCTATGATAAATTTACTACAGTGGTAATTTTTTTCATAATTTTTGGAGCTAGGGAAGTATGGATGTTGCTGCATTCTTTACAGACTATCCTGTTTAGGCAGATTGCTGTTATGTTTGCATTGTTTGCATATGTTTGCTTCTTTAATGATTCTATTTGAGTGTACGACTATTAAATATGCAGAGGAATTTAGTATGCAATGTTGAATAATAATTTTAGTGATTAGCTACAGTAGAGTATGATAAGGTTTTTGCAATGGTTTATACTAATTTATCTCATGAGTCCTTGTTGAGTTTTGTGTGGATGAAGCTTTTGAGATTTAGGGAGACCGTGATATGAGAGGAATTAAGGAGACACAAAAGCTCAAGCTTGGGGATGCCCAAGGCACCCCAAGATAATATTTCAAGAAGTCTCAAGCGTCTAAGCTTGGGGATGCCCGGTTGGCATCCCACCTTTCTTCTTCAACAACTATTGGTTAGTTTCGGTTGATCCTAAGTTTTCGCTTCTTCACATGATGTTTGCCATTATTAGAATGTCATTTTATTTTGCTTTGCTTCCTGTTTGAATAAATTATCAAGATCTGAAATTATTAAATGAGAGAGAGTCTTCGCATAGTTGCATAATTATTCGACTACTCATTGATCTTCACTTACATCTTTCGGAGTAGTGTGTCATTTGCTCTAGTGCTTCACTTATATCTTTTAGAGCATGGTGGTAGTTTTATTTTGAAGAAATAAATGAACTCTCATGCTTCACTTAGATTATTTTGAGAGTCTTAAATAGCATGGTAATTTGCTTAAAATCCTAATATGCTAGGTATTCAAGAATAATAAAATTCTCTTATGAGTGTGTTGAATACTAAGAGAAGTTTGATACTTGATGATTGTTTTGAGATATGAGGATGGTAATATTAGAGTCATGCTAGTTGAGTAGTTGTGAATTTGAGAAATACTTGTGTTGAAGTTTGTGATTCCCGTAGCATGCAGGTATGGTGAATCGTTATGTGATGAAGTCGAAGCATGATTTATTTATTGATTGCCTTCCTTATGAGTGGCGGTCGGGGATGAGCGATGGTCTTTTCCTACCAATCTACCCCCTAGGAGCATGCGCGTAATACTTTGTTTCGATGACTAATAGATTTTTGCAATAAGTATGTGAGTTCTTTACGACTAATGTTGAGTCCATGGATTATACGCACTCTCACCCTTCCACCATTGCTAGCCTCTCTAGTACCGCACAACTTTCACCAGTACCATAAACCCACCATATACCTTCCTCAAAACAGCCACCATACCTACCTATTATGGCATTTCCATAGCCATTCCGAGATATATTGCCATGCAACTTTCCACCGTTCCGTTTATTATGACATGCTTCATCATTGTCATATTGCTTTGCATGATCATGTAGTTGACATCGTATTTGTGGCAAAGCCACCGTTCATAATTCTATCATACATGTCACTCATGCATCATTGCACATCCCGGTACATCGCCGGAGGCATTCATATAGAGTCATATCTTGTTCTAAGTATCGAGTTGTAATTCTTGAGTTGTAAGTAAATAAAAGTGTGATGATCATCATTATTAGAGCATTGTCCCAGTGAGGAAAGAATGATGGAGACTATGATTCCCCCACAAGTCGGGATGAGACTCCAGACGAAAAAAAAGAGGCCAAAGAAGCCCAAATAAAAAAAGAGGCCATAAAAAAAGAGAAGGCCCAAATAAAAAATAAAAAAATAAAAAAATGAGAGAAAAAGAGAGAAGGGGCAATGCTACTATCCTTTTACCACACTTGTTCTTCAAAGTAGCACCATGGTCTTCATGATAGAGAGTCTCCTATGTTGTCACTTTCATATACTAGTGGGAATCTTTCATTATAGAACTTGGCTTGTATATTCCAATGATGGGCTTCCTCAAAATGCCCTAGGTCTTCGTGAGCAAGCGAGTTGGATGCACACCCACTAGTTTCTTTTGTTGAGCTTTCATACACTTATAGCTCTAGTGCATCCGTTGCATGGCAATCCCTACTCACTCACATTGATATCTATTGATGGGCATCTCCATAGCCCGTTGATACGCCTAGTTGATGTGAGACTATCTTCTCCCTTTTTGTCTTCTCCACAACCACCCTTCTATTCCACATATAGTGCTATATACATGGCTCATGCTCATGTATTGCGTGAAGATTGAAAAAGTTTTGAGAATGTCAAAAGTATGAAACAATTGCTTGGCTTGTCATCGGGGTTGTGCATGATTTAAATACTTTGTGTGGTGAAGATAGAGCATAGCCAGACTATATGATTTTCTAGGGATAACTTTCTTTGGCCATGTTATTTTGAGAAGACATAATTGCTTTATTAGTTTGCTTGAAGTATTATTATTTTTATGTCAATATGAACTTTTGTCTTGAATCTTTCGGATCTGAATATTTAGATCACAAGTAAGAAGAATTACATTGAAATTATGCCAACTAGCATTGCACATCAAAAATTATTTTTTTATCATTTACCTACTTGAGGACGAGAAGGAATTAAGCTTGGGGATGCTTGATACGTCTCCAACGTATCTATAATTTTTGATTGCTCCATGCTATATTATCTACTGTTTTGGGCAATATTGGGCTTTATTTTCCACTTTTATATTATTTTTGGGAGTAACCTATTAACCGGAGGCCCAGCCCAGATTTGCTGTTTTATGCCTATTTTCAGTGTTTCGAAGAAAAGGAATATCAAACGGAGTCGAAACGGAACGAAATCAACTGGAGAAATTATTTTTGGAAGGAAACCTACCGGATAGACTTGGACCCTACGTCAGAAGATGAAGGAGGAGCTCACGAGGGTAGGGGCGCTCCCACCCCCCTAGGGCGCGCCCCCCTGCCTCGTGGCCACCCCTTCGGTCCACCGACGTACTCCTTTCACCCATATATACCCACGTATCCTAAAACTTCCAGAATAGAGAATAGATCGGGAGTTCCGCTGCCAGAAGCCTCCGTAGCCACCGAAAACCAATCTAGACCCGTTCCGGCACCCTGCCGGAGGGGGCAACCCCTCTCCGGTGGCCATCTTCATCATCCCGGTGCTCTCCATGACGAGGAGGGAGTAGTTCTCCCTCGGGGCTGAGGGTATGTACCAGTAGCTATGTGTTTGATCTCTCTCTCTCTCTCTCTCTCTCTCTCTCTCTCGTGTTCTTGAGGTGATACGATCTTGATGTATCGCGAGCTTTGCTATTATATTTGGATCCTATGATGTTTTCTCCCCCCTCTACTCTCTTGTAATGGATTGAGTTTCCCCTTTGAAGTTAGCTTATCGGATTGAGTCTTTAAAGATTTGAGAACACTTGATGTATGTCTTGCCGTGCGTATCTGTGGTGATAATGGGATACCACGTGATTCACTTGATGTATGTTTTGGTGATCAACTTGCGGGTTCCGCCCATGAACCTATGCATAGGGGTTGGCACACGTTTTCATCGTGATTCTCCGGTAGAACTTTGGGGCACTCTTTGAGGTTCTATGTGTTGGTTGAATAGATGAATCTGAGATTGTGTGATGCATATCGTATAATCATACCCATGGATACTTGAGGTGACATTGGAGTATCTAGGTGACATTAGGGTTTTGGTTGATTTGTGTCTTAAGGTGTTATTCTAGTATGAACTCTAGGGATGTTTGTGACACTTATAGGTATAGCCCAACGGATTGATTGGAAAGAATAACTTTGAGGTTTTTTCGTACCCTACCATAATCTCTTCGTTCGTTCTCCACTATTAGTGACTTTGGAGTGACTCTTTGTTGCATGTTGAGGGATAGTTATGTGATCCAATTATGTTATTATTGTTGAGAGGACTTGCACTAGCGAAAGTATGAACCCTAGGCCTTATTTCCACACATTGCAATACCGTCTACCTCACTTTTATCATTAGTTACCTTGCTGTTTTTATATTTTCAGATTACAAAAACCTTTATCTACTATCCATATACCACTTGTATCACCATCTCTTCACCGAACTAGTGCACCTATACAATTTACCATTGTATTAGGTGTGTTGGGGACACAAGAGACTCTTTTTTATTTGGTTGCAGGGTTGCTTGAGAGAGACCATCTTCATCCTACGCCTCCTACGGATTGATAAACCTTAGGTCATCCACTTGAGGGAAATTTGCTACTATCCTACAAACCTCTGCACTTGGAGGCCCAACAATGTCTACAAGAAGAAGGTTCTGTAGTAGACATCAGTGCGCTCTCTGATGTCATAGATGGGCTGTTTCACCTTGGAAGAACCTTCATGGGTGCCCTCCTCGTGGTCGTGGTCGTGGCCGATGAGATCTGACTTGGCAATTGAGGATCCCAAGCCGCCGCCGTAGAACGTGTCCTTCAGAAGTGACAAAATTGGCTCGATGGCGTATAAAGCTCGCAAATCCTTGACCTCTTGGCGGAGGAGATCAGCGGCAGGGCCGTTGAAGAGATCGGCAACGGTTGAACCAGAGGGGTTGGGGATGGACCACTTAACCTGTGACATGGCCCGCGTGAAGCCATCGGTGTGGACGAGCTTGATGTCGTAGCCAGCTTTCCCGAGATACAGTAATATGCTAGCCCGCTGACATGAAGCCTTCGACATGGAAATGTAGTCAACGTCTTCGCCGACTTCCACGGCGACGTGTTGCTCTGGGATCGACAGGTTGGGGCGAACGGCGGCCACCTCGCCAACGTCCACCCGCGAGGCTATGATAAACCTCTTCTTGGCCGAATGCTCGTAGGGCTCCCGGGATACGTGGTCGAGCTTAGGCTGCGACATTCTGGAGCAAGGGATGTGGATCTGGCGGGGAGGGACATCGCAGGCCTCATCTAAAAACTCAGGGTAGTGGGGCGACGGTATGGGAATCGCTGGATAAGCTGAACTTTATTATCTAAGCTAGGAGGAACGGGAGGACCGGCAGGGTTGGCGGCGGCCGCGAGCTAGGGTTCGAAGGGGGGAGGGGGCGGGTGGGGAACTGTGGAGGGGGGGGTGTTTGAGGATACTCAGCGGCTACTGAAAATTTACTAATGGTGGGTGGAGATGGTGGTGGACGAGGGAGGACGGTGGTTCTAATGCCTCGGCTGCTAAAATTTTACTATAAGGTTGGTGCTGGAGGAGTGTGGGCGACGGTTGAAGTACGACAGCTACTAAAATTTGGGTAAAGGAATTGATGCGGGGCGGGAGTGCCCAAGATCACGCATGGTCCAATAACAATATGCGTGTATGATAATAAGGAAAAGTGGCGCGGATCCGTCGATTTTTGCAATACTCAAGGCGGGTAGTTTGTTTTTATATTTCTAGATAGCTGGTCTATCGCACACGGTTCGTCCTATTTTCCAAATAAACTTACCTGCATTTAGCTTCCACGGGTGGTGGTTTTAGAGCGCACTTGCATCGCACACGGTTAAGCCAGTACCTCCACCCTTTGCTCGCGCTTGCGCGGTTGTGGTGATTTCAGCGCACTTGCATCGCACACGGTTGAGCTAGTACCTCCACCCTTTTCTCACACTTGCGCGGTCGTGGTGATTTCAGTGCACTTGCATCGCACACGGTTGAGCCAGTACCTCCACCTTAATTTGCTTGCGCTTGCATGGTCGTGGTGATTCACATCGCACTTGTATCGCACACGGTTTAGATATTATACCCCATGTCCGTTGAGGATCATCAGGGTCTTTGCAACAAAAAATAACATTAGGGAGGGTCAAAAGACAGCCATACCAGCATGTGGCCCAAATATATATGAGTGAAAGGGTGGTATGTGATGTTCAAAATTCCAATGCACAACTTTGACCCCGCGGGCCCACGGTTGGGCGCGTCATTGAAGATCGACGAGAGGGTCCAGAAGTCAAGAACCACCTGGGAGTGGCCAAATATATGTACGAATATTGGGGATGTTTAAAACTTTAAATACAAAATGCATAACTTTGGTGGCACCTGCCTCCCAAACCCGAATGCACCCTAACAACCACCTAGCTAGGATATATATAATGACATAATGTCGTACCTAGCTAGCATGCTTGGCACACCACCTCCCACTTCGTGTCAGCGGGGCGGATGCACGTAATGATCGATACTTTGGTCATACATGCATGTCGCCATGACCTACCATAAGACGGACCAATGAATCTTTTGTTTGGTCAAATGACAGTTGTTGTTGTCGATAAACCTCTTGGGCCAATAGATTAAACCATCATAAACATCGCACGAGAGGGACCACAAAACCAGCACCTCTTGCATGCGGCCCAAAATGATGTACGTTGGGAAGGGGTGATGTGTGTTTTCAATATAGAATAATGTACAATTTGGATGTGGTGCCTACCTCTTGATACAGACAACAACCATGAAGGCAAGGTAGTTAAGGACGAGATACGTATGCAGGGTTTGATGTAGGTTGAACCCAGCAATGAGCATCTGGGAGGGAATCCTGACAACGCATGAGCTCGAGCTTTGGTTGACCGACATTTGATGGTGACCGGCCCTGACATGAACTAGGCGGAAACCATTCATGGCCAACACATACCCCTCATTATCGGTCAAAGGGATGATATATATACACTAAGGGAGCCCACAGATATCCGTGTCGTCACAAAAAACCGCACAAGGGAGACATGGTCGATCAGAAGACCCCGTATACACTGCATGCGGCTCGAAAATATGTATGGGTACGATGGTGTATGCTACCTCTTGAGCATGCGTTGGTTTTCCCTTGAAGAGGAAAGTGTGATGCAACAAAGCAGCGTAAGTATTTCCCTCGGTTTTTGAGAACCAAGGTATCAATCCAGTAGGAGACCACGCGCGAGTCACCTCGTACCTACACAAACAAATAAGAACCTCGCAACCAACATGATAAAGGGGTTGTCAATCCCTTCACGGCCACTTGCAAGAGTGAGATCTGATAGAGATAATAATAAGATAAATATTTTTGGTATTTTTATGATATAAGTTGAAAGTAAAGATTGCAAAGTAAAATAGATTGGAAACTTATATGCTAGAGAATAGACCCGGGGGCCATAGGTTTCACTAGTGGCTTCTCTCAAGATAGCATAAGAATTACGATGGGTGAACAAATTACTGTCGAGCAATTGATAGAAAACCGAATAATTATGAGAATATCTAGGTATGATCATGTATATAGGCATCACGTCTGTGACAAGTAGACCGACTCTTGCCTGCATCTACTACTATTACTCCACACATCGACCGCTATCCAGCATGCATCTAGAGTATTAAGTTCATAAGAACGGAGTAACGCTTTAAGCAAGATGACATGATGTAGAGGGATAAACTCATGCAATATGATATAAACCCCATCTTTTTATCCTCGATGGCAGCAATACGATACGTGTTGTTTCCCCTACTGTCACTAGTATCGAGCACCGCAAGATTGAACCCAAATCTAAGTACTTCTCCCATTGCAAGAAAGTCAATCTTGTAGGCCAAACCAAACTGATAATTCGAAGAGACTTACAAAGATACCCAATCACACATAAAAGAATTCAGAGAAGATTCAAATATTTTTCATAGATAATCTTGATCATAAACCCACAATTCATCGGATCTCGACAAACACACTGCAAAAGAAGATTACATCGAATAGATCTCCAAGAGAATCGAGGAGAACTTTGTATTGAGATCCAAAGAGAGAGAAGAAGCCATCTAGCTAATAACTATGGACCCGAAGGTTTGAGGTAAACTACTCACATATCATCGGAGAGGCTATGGTGTTGATGTAGAAGCCCTCTGTGATCAATGCCCCCTCCGGTGGAGCGTCGGAAAAGGCCCCAAGATGGGATCTCACGGGTACAGAAGGTTGCGGCAGTGGAATTAGGTTTTCGTGGTGCCCTTTGATGTTTTCAGGGTACGTAGGTATATATAGGAGGAAGAAGTAGGTCGGTGGAGCCACGAGGGGCCCATGAGGGTGGAGGGCGCGCCCAGGGGGGTAGGCGCGTCCACCTGCCTCGTGGCCTCCTCGTTGATTGCTTGACGTACACTCCAAGTCCTCCAGATCATGTTTGTTCCAAAATCGCGCTCCCGAAGGTTTCATTCCGTTTGGACTCCATTTGATATTCTTTTTCTGCGAAACACTGAAATAGGCAAAAAAACAGCAATTTGGGCTGGGCCTCCGGTTAATAGGTTAGTCCCAAAAATAATATAAAAGTGTATAAATAAGCCCATTAAACATCCAAAACAGAATATATAATAGCATGAAACAATCAAAAATTATAGATATGTTGGAGACGTATCAAGAATCCCCAAACTTAATTCCTGCTCGTCCTCGAGTAGGTAAATGTTTAAAACAGAATTTTTGATCTGGAATGCTTCCTAACATATTTCTCAATGCAATTTCCTTTATTGTGGCATGAATTTTCAGATCCGAAAGATTCAAGATAAAAGTTTAATATTGACATAAAAATAATAATACTCAGGGCTGTCTCCAAAAATTCGGGGCCCCGGGCGAAAACCAAATTGTGGACCAAAATTTCGAATAATTCACGTAACATAAGTATTAGTATGCGTACATCATACTCTCACTTCGTTATATAATTTTGAGTCTGTTTTATTTGTACCTTATTTAGGCATATATCAATCTCTAATGCTAAAAAGGTGAAGGGATTGCAAAGCAATGAACATACCTCATGTTTTACCAAAAAGGAGCATCCGTCTAGTATTTCTTGAAATAAAATCTTCACATGTACCTTACGCTTTGCAGAACCATATGTATGCTTCCTAATTCTAGTAGACATGATGAAGATTCAGAAACAAAACCTAACAAATTATAAGTGACCATTAATCAAACAGAATCTAATTAGTTTCTAATAGCATCGATCGCTAGATGACTAGATCGTTCAAAACAAAGAAAATGAATTGCAAAAGAACCTTGCTTTTGGAGATTAGAACATAGTCTGTAGTTTGTCCTGATGTGTTTCTCAATCCTAATTGAAGCAACCAACGGATCCGCAGTCCATACTGTTGCATCTTCACGCGGTAAGATGATCAGCAATGTATTGGATCGGAGGTGACTACGCCGGCGCCGACACGACTGCTAGGGCTACGCGTAGGGCGAGGGTCTGGTGCTTCGTCAATCCCGGATCGCCGGTCGCGAGACGGAGATGGCAGTTCGCTGCCTGTTCGGCTACAATCACTAGAATCGAGTGATTTGTATCCAGTCTTCTGATCGTGCTACTAGGCCTCTAACCTTCTTCTTTTTTTGTGAAATATTCTAACCTTCTTTTCTTGTTTGTAAGTATATGTTTTTTGGGCCTCTATAACCAGCAGCCCGGATGCCCCGTATAAAGGAGGCATCATACACGAAGCGATTTTCTCACCACGTAAATCTAGTTAACACACATAGTTTTTCCTCAAAGAAACATACGTTAGTTTTCTGGTTTTTCTAGCGATCTTTCAGCGGAAGGAGGCATCATACACAAAGCGGTTTTTCTCTCGATGGGGGCCCCATGATTTTGGGGGCCCTATGCGGTCGCTCACCTCGCTCCCCCTCATTGACGGGCCTGATAATACTTCAAGCATACTAACTAAGCAATCATGTCTTCTCAAAATAACATGGCCAAAGAAAGTTATCCCTACAAAATCATATAGTCTGGCTATGCTCTATCTTCATCACACAAAATATTAAATCATGCATAACCCCAATGACAAGCCAAGCAATTGTTTCATACTTTTGATGTTCTCAAACTTTTTCAACTTTCACGCAATACATGAGCGTGAGCCATGGACATAGCACTATAGGTGGAATAGAATGGTGGTTGTGGAGAAGACAAAAAGGAGAAGATAGTCTCACATCAACTAGGCGTATCAACAGGCTATGGAGATGCCCATAAATAGATATCAATATGAGTGAGTAGGGATTGCCATGCAACGGATGCACTAGAGCTATAATTGTATGAAAGCTCAACAAAAGAAACTAAGTGGGTGTGCATCCAACTTGCTTGCTCACGAAGACCTAGGGCAATTTGAGGAAGCCCATCATTGGAATATAAAAGCCAAAGTTCTATAATGTAAAATTCCCACTAGTTTATGAAAGTGAAAACATAGGAGACTCTCTATCATGAAGATCATGGTGCTACTTTGAAGCACAAGTGTGGAAAAAGGATAGTAACATTGTCCCTTCTCTCTTTTTTATTTGGGCCTTCTTTCTTTTTTTTCTTTTGGCCTCTTTTCTCCTTTTTGTTCGTCCGGAGTCTCATCCCGACTTGTGGGGGTATCATAGTCTCCATCATCCTTTCCTAACTGGGACAATGCTCTAATAATGATGATCATCACACTTCTTTTTTACTTACAACTCAATAATTACAACTCAATACTTAGAACAAAATATGACTCTATGTGAATGCCTCCGGTGGTGTACCGGGATATGCAATGAATCAAGAGTGACATGTATGGAAAAAAATATGAAAGGTGGCTTTGCCACAAATACGATGTCAACTACATGATCATGCATGGCAATATGACAATAATGAAGCGTGTCATAACAAACGGAACGGTGGAAAGTTGCATGGCAATATATTTCGGAATGGCTATGGAAATGCCATAATAGGTAGGTATGGTGGCTGTTTTAAGGAAGGTATATGGTGGGCGTATGATACCGGCGAAAAGTGCGCGGTAATAGAGAGGCTAGCAAATGTGGAAGGGTGAGGGTGCGTATAATTCATGGACTCAACATTAGTCATAAACAACTCACGTACTTATTGCAAAAATCTATTAGTTATCGAAACAAAGTACTACGCGCATGCTCCTAGGGGGATAGATTGGTAGGAAATGATCATTGCCCGTCCCCAACTGCCACTCATAAGGAAGACAATCAATAAATAAATCATGCTCCGACTTCATCACATAACGGTTCACCAGACGTGCATGCTATGGGAATCACAAACTTCAACACAAGTATTTCTCAAATTCACAACTACTCAACTAGCATGACTCTAATATCACCATCTCCATATCTCAAAACAATTATCAAGTATCAAACTTCTCATAGTATTCAATGCACTTATATGAAAGTTTTTATTATGCCTAAAAGCAAATTACCATGCTGTTCTAAAGGACTCTCAAAATAATATAAGTGAAGCATGAGAGATCAATTATTTCTATAAAATAAAACCACCACCGTGCTCTAAAAGATAAAAGTGAAGCACTAGAGCAAAAACTATATAGCTCAAAAGATATAAGTGAAGCACATAGAGTATTCTAATAAATTCCGATTCATGTGTGTCTCTCTCAAAAGGTGTGTACAGCAAGGATGATTTTGTTAAACTTAAAAGCAAAGACTCAAATCATACAAGACGCTCCAAGCAAAACACATATCATGTGGTGAATAAAAATATAGCTCCAAGTAAAGTTACCGATGAACGAAGACAAAAGAGGGGATGCCTTCCGGGGCATCCCCAAGCTTAGGCTTTTTTGTGTCCTTGGATTTTACCTTGGGGTGCCTTGGGAATCCCCAATCTTAGGCTCTTGCCACTCCTTGTTCCATAATCCATCAAATCTTTACCCAAAACTTGAAAACTTCACAACACAAAACTTAACAGAAAGTCTCGTGAGCTCCGTTAGCGAAAGAAAACAAAACACCACTTCAAGGTACTGTAATGAACTCATTCTTTATTTATATTGGTGTTAAACCTACTGTATTACAACTTTTCTATGGTTTATAAACTCCATTACTAGCCATAGATTCATCAAAATAAGCAAACAACACACAAAAAACAGAATCTGTCAAAAACAGAACAGTTTGTAGTAATCTATAACTAACGCAAACTTCTGGAACCCAAAAAATTCTAAAATAAATTTCTGTACGTGAGGAATTTATATATTAATCATCTTCAAAAATAATTAACTAAGTGTCACTCTCCAATAAAAAATGGCAGCAATTCTCGTGAGCGCTAAAGTTTCTGTTTTTTACAGCAAGATCAAAAAGTCTTTCCCCAAGTCTTCCCAACGGTTCTACTTGGCACAAACACTAATTAAACACAAAAAACACAACCAAAATAGAGGATAGATAAATTATTTATTACTAAACAGGAACGAATAGCAAGGAATAAAAATAAAATTGGGTTGCCTCCCAACAAGCGCTATCGTTTAACGCCCTAGCTAGGCATAAAAGCGAGGATAGATCTAGGTATTGCCATCTTTGGTAGGCAATCCATAAGTGGCTCTCATAATAGATTCATATGGTAATTTAATTTTCTTTCTAGGGAAGTGTTCCATGCTTTTCCTTAACGGAAATTGGAATCTAATATTCCCTTCCTTCATATCAATAATTGCACCAATCGTTCTAAGGAAAGGTCTACCAAGAATAATAGGACATGAAGGATTGCAATCTACATCAAGAACAATGAAATATACAGGCACATAATTCCTATTTGCAACAATAAGAACATCATTAATTTTTCCCATAGGGTTCTTAATAGTGGAATCCGCAAGGTTCAAGTTTAAAGAACAATCATCAAATTCACGGAAACCTAGCAAATCACACAAAGTTTTTGGGATCGTGGAAACACTAGCACCCAAATTGTCGGGTGGTAGGTGCGACATATGCCAACAGGTGGCTTATCATTGTGGGAGCCAGTAAGACATCGCCGGTGCCTGGAAACGGGATGAGGCGAAGACATGCACACCGGCGGATCTTACCCAGCTTCGGGGCTCTCCGTGGAGATAACACCCCTACTGCTGCTCTACGGGGTCTCCGCATGATCACTAGATGGACAAGTAACTACACAATGCTCCTTGAGCTGTTCGGTGGGAGGAGAAAGAAGGGTCAGCTGGCCTGCTTCCTCTCCTTGTGAGGTGTCTAAAACTAGCTGGGGGTCGAACCCTTTGCATGGGCGCCCCGGGGGGTTTATATAGGCCTACCCCCGGGGGTACAATGGTAATCCGACTGGGCGCGGGGCCCAGCCGTCTGTGACTGCGCTCGCCAGCTTCTGCGCCGGCTGCTGGGGCCCGCCAACTGGTGGGTCCCACCGGCTGCCGGCCCCTTGGTCGACAGGCAGGCCCCACTGTCCAGGACCTGGTCGGCGGCGGGTTACTGTTGCTCTATCTTGGTGACGTGGGCTTCGTCGAGGTAGGCGTGGCTACAGTGCCGCCGCCCGGCGGGCGATTGCTTTAGCCTCACCGCGTCTTGTCTCCTTAATGGGGCATCTCCTTCGAGGGAGGCGGCAAGCCGGCTACGGGGAGCCGGCTCTGTCTTGGGCCGACTAAGGGAGACGTGGCCGCCTTCGGGTGTCTCTCTGCCCGAAGGGGCCCACCGCCCATGGGCCGTACTGGCAGCCCATCGTGGATGGCATCAGGGTCAACATGGCAACAATGTTGCGCCGGACGGGTCATGGTCACCCGTACGGCGCACTGTGCCGGTCGTGCTCCGGGATTTGGGGGTGGCAGGCTTTACTGTAGCCGCGCCCTGTCACACCGCCGTTAGGTGGATGCAAACTTTGAGGGTACGGTCTCGACCGCTTTGTGGGAGCCGGCTTCTTGGAGTCGGCCTTCTCGCGGCCGGCTTCTCGAAGCCGGCCCTCCCGTGGCTTCCTTTGCAAGGGCTAAAGTCGGGCCGCCTTCTGGCAGCCGGCCTGGGTGACGGCCAGCAAGGGGAAGGCGGCCCCACGTCTTGGGTTCTTAAGAGCCGGACGGGCTCGTAATTTTTTCAGAAGGGCCAGGGGAAGCCGGCCTGGCTACCCATGGCTATTTACTCCGACAGTAGTCCCCGAAGCTGATCGAGCTTCGAGGCGGATAGAGGGACGAGAAGCTTGGTCAGCTTCCTACCCTGAGGAGCCGGCTTTGCTGGTGTATGCCGATTTCGGAGAGCTCTGTGTCTTGCAGGTGGGAACGTGGTTGACCCGCGTGCTGACTGTGGGCCCTCCCGCGGGCCACGTGCCAGCGAAACCCTGCCAGTGCACGCGCGCGACGGGACGCCGCCGCAGGCCCAGCCCCGCCACTCCTAGGCCTCGGCCCGAGCGCTGATCTTCTGCGGCCCAGGTGGACCCCTCGCCTCCCCGTGGCGATTTTATTTCGCCGTTAGGGCGCAATAAACGCGGGACGTGGGGGAGTGGGCACAGTCGATCCCCACGTTTCCCCACGCCACGCCTCCTCGGCTCCGCCACGCAAGCCTATAAGTAGGGGGAGGAGGGGGAGAGACAGAGGTTCGCACGCTCTCTCTCACTCCGCCCCCTCGTCTTCCTTCTTCCTCTCGTTGCTGCCGCAGCTTCCCGTCTCAGCGCCGCCGCGCCGCCACTTCGTCTCGCTCCCATGGCGCTGTCGAGCTCGTGGGACGGCTCCAACGTCCATGAGGACCATGTTGAGTTCCTCTGCCGGACTCGGCGCCTACCCGACGCCAACCTCGTGCGGGTCCGCCTGGCGCCGGAGAGGGAGATTTCGCCGGCACCGGAGGAGGGCGAGCGGGTCGTCTTCCGCTCGCACTTCCTGCGCGGCTTCGGCCTTCCGGCGAGCGGGTTCCTGCGCTCCTTCCTCAAATTCTACAATCTTCAGCCGCATCACCTCACGCCCAACGCGGTGATGCTGCCGTCGGCCTTTGTCTCTCTCTGCGAAGGTTTCTTGGGGGTGCTCCCCACGCTGGAGCTCTGGGGGGAATTCTTCCAGAGCAAACTCGGCACCGTCGTCGCAGGCGTGCCCGCCCCCTGCGGGGCCTACATCGCCATGAGGAGGTCGGGTGAGAACAACCCGTTCCCGTCCATCCCCCTGATCTAGTCGGTGAAGATCTGTCAGAAGTCGTACTTCTACATGAAGAACGTCGCCCAGCAAGGAGACCACGTCAACCTGCCGGCTTACGTAGCTGGCCCGCTGGCTGGGAGGCAACCCTCATGGAGTTTCCGGTCCAGGTCACTGTCTCAGGCCGGGAACGCAGCCGTCTCCCGGCTTCGGGTGATGATCCAGTCGGAAGGCCTGACCGAGGCCGACTTGGTGGCCGCCTTCGTGGAGCGCCGGCTACTTCCTCTCCAAAGCTGGCCCCACATGATGTGTCAGATGAGCGGCCGCTTCGACCCAAGCCGGCTAAGCACCAGGGAGATACCTCATTCGGAGGTGTCGTACATGGTGAATTATATCTCTAATTGCAAGCTCGCCGAGGACTGGCGATATGGCAAGGCGCCGTATTCTCGCGCCAACCCTCCGCCCGTGGTAATTTTTCCTCTCTTTCTTCTTTTTGTTGGTAGCCGGCCTCATGATGGCCGGCTTCTGATCAGTCGGTTCTCCTTAGCAGAACCCCCTCCTTCCGCCGACGACCGGGGTAGCAGGGATAGAGCGCCAGTACGTCCCCAACCGCATGGTGGATGACGTCGACGACCCGGATTTGGGAGCCGCCGCCATGGAAGACGCCGTCGTGGGGGACAACGATGAGCCCGAAGGCACGGGGCTTACTGCCGGCTTCGAGGACTGGCCGGATGATGCCGAAGTCGAAGTCGCTCGCGCCGCCAGCCGGCGCCTGACCATCAAGGCGCGGGCTCGTCCACCGCGCCGGCTGTCAGCGGCGGCGCACAAAAGCGCCGGGCCGCGTCAATCCTCTTCGGCAGCCGGCCGAAGAAGTCCAAGGCCTCCACCGCGGCGACCAAACGAGATGAGGCGGCCGCGAAGGCGGCCCGTTTCTGCAAGGCGGTGAAGCAGCCTCAGGCGGTCTCAGCGTAAGTCATCGATTGCTTGGACGCGTGCTTTTCATTGTTCTCTTCTGTTGAACACTCTTCCTAACCTTTCCTCGCTCGCTGGACAGGGCGCCGCTTTCCCTTGAGCGGGGTCCGGGCGGCTCCGTAGTTGGGCCGACTGGAGGGTCTTCAGGCTCCCGCCGTGTGGACCCTTGTGCCGACCTCAGGGAGGCCACGGAGCGGAACGCCCGTGAGGCGCGGGAGGAGCGGGAGGCGGCGAAACAAGCGGCCGCCCAAGCGGCGAAGGAGCAGGCCGACGCGGCAGCCAAGGCCCAAGCGGAGGCGGTGGCTACGGAGACGGAGGCGGAGGGCTCGCATAACCAGCCTCCGCTGCTCGCCATTCCCCGTCAAGCCGTGGCCCCTGACACCCCGTTGCCCCTGGCGGAGGAAATCGGCCAAGACCTGCCACTGATGGAGAGGAGGGAGGACTCTGTGGTCTTCGCGGAGAGGGCGCTGCCGGCAGCGCCAACCGGAGGGGGCTGAGGCAGCCAATCATCAGCGGCGCCAGAGGAGCCGGCCGGGGGCGAGCCGGAGGTCGGAGCCGGCCTCGAGGTGCAGTCGGTAATGCACCGGCGCGTAGGAGGAGGCACCGCTGTGCCGGAGCCGCGCCGAGTTGCGGGCGCCGTCCAGTCGGCGGAGGCCCTGGAGGCGGCCAGCACCGCTACGTCCGAGTGGACTCCCAGCGGGGGGACGGGCGAGCTGAACGTGGCGGCCCAAGAGGTCCGGAGCCGGCTTCAAGCCCAGGCCGCCTTGCTGCAGCAGTACACCCAGGAGTTCCTTTCGATGCGGGCCGCCATCCGGGTGAGTCTTTTATCCTCGGTCGCTTTGTTCTCTTGATTTCTTCCGTGGGGGCGCGTCAGTGCACCCACTGGGTGTAGTCCCCGAGATTCGGGCCGACTGTTGAGCAGTCGGGTCGGATCTTCCTTGATGATTACCTTATTCTCGCCTCCTGTTTGATCTTCCAGGAGTATCATAACTCCCGTGCTGCCGCCTTCAACTCTCAGGCTCAGGAGTTGGGTCGGAAGACCGAAGACCTGGTCAACAGCCGAAGTAAGTACTTGATCTTGTTTGTCTCCTGTGGGGGCGCGTGAGCGCACCCACTGGGTGTAGTCCCCGAGATTCGGGCCGGCTGCTGAGCAGCCGGGTCGGATCTTCCCTGATGACTTTTTCCTCATCGGCTTTTTTTCTTTTTGTCTTTCGTGCTTGCAGGGGCCAACGCCGACTTGAGGAGGGAGCTCAGCGAAGTGCAGGCCGCCCTTCGCACCAAGGATGCTGAGTACGCTGCCTTGGTCCAGGAGTGTGACCGCCTGACCAAGAAGCTGGCTGACCAGGAGGAGAGCCACAAGGCGGCCCTGAAGAAAGCGCAGGATAGCGAAGCCGCCCTGAAGCCAGAGTTTGAGACTGAGGCGGCGGACTGGGCTGAGACCCGGCAAGCGCTGGATGAAGGCTTCGGCCGCATCGAGGACTTGGTCGACGGTAAGCCGCCTTCCTCGCTCCTCTCCTGCCCCTGGCCGCCTGGTTTTTTCTCTGACTTGTGCTGCTTCCTGTTCTCTATGCAGACTACTTTCCCGGCTACTCCGTCTTCGCCGCCCAAACCATCGAGGCCCATCGCGAGGCACGCCGTCAGGCGGGGGTCAACATCGTGCCGGACACGAATCGGACGCCTGAGGAGCAGCTCTTGGCGGTCCAAGCGCGGCTGCAGCCGGCTCATCGTATGCTTCGCCGCCTCCAACATGCCGGAGCACAGGTGTTGGCCGCCCTCTGGCCCGGCAAGACGATCCCCCGCACCCCGAGCCGGACTGCCAACTGGCTGGAGGTTGCAGTCGGTCGCTTTGAAGCTTGGAAGGCATCGGCGGCCCGGCTTGGAGCCGGGCGGGCGTTGGAGTTCGTCCGAGCCTGGTACCCAGGGCCGAACCTGGACCAGCTGCGCACTTGGCGGCTGGAGGCCGGCGCGGAGCTGGAGGAGGTGCGGCCGGCTATCGCTCAGCGTGCTTCGACGATCGCCGAGTGCACCGACATCAGCGTTTTTGCGCCTGAAATCAACGATGACGGTGTTGCCCAGCCATAGGAGTGGTTCGGGCTGAACCCGGCGGTGGGCGAGGACTCAGCGGAGGAGATCGCCTCCAGCGACGAAGGCGAAGACAACGAAGAAGAGGATGGTGAAGACGTCAAGCCGGCCGGTGGAACAACCGGCCGGCTCAGGCTGACCGTGCCTCCAGCAACGAGGCGCGCGCAAGCGCGCCCTTTGCGGGAGGCGGTGATCAAGCCGAGGTTCGCCAGCCGGCCACTCCTTCAGCCGACACAACCGTCTCCACCGACCAGTCCGGCTCGTCGGTCGCTCCGCCGGCTTAATCTGCCGTCCTTGTTTTTCCTGCTTGTTGCCTTTTGAACAATTTTTATTAAGCTTTCGCGGTTCCACCCACTGGGGGTGTATCCAAACTATGTTGAATGCTGGCCTCTTGGAGGCCTTTTATGTAAATATTATTGTGTGCATGCTTGGTTTCCATTCGCGTATGCTTTTCATCCTGAGGCTTTTTCCTTTGTCGCCTTCCCTCTTTGGGGAGGCAAGTACTCGAGCTTTCTTGGATTGAAGTGAAGTGAATGGAAACCGGCCGGCCGGCTACTCTGGTAGTCGGTCGGTGGTAGGAGGCAAACCCGCTTTCGTTATATTAGTCTGTTAGTCCCTAGCCATTTTTCATGTGGGCATCCTTTCCTGCTCTTAACTCTTGCCAACCGGACAGTCGATTCTTCGAACTGCGACTTTGGCAAGAGCTGAGCTTGGGTGTCGGCACACTACTTGTCTGACCGCGGGTAGGACTTCTAATATAACTCCAGTCGGCCAGTCCCCGGGCCGACTAGTCGAACCCGGTGCAGGACGGAACAAGTAAATGAAATGACAAGGTCATATTCATAAATAAAAGATGGCAGTCCCCGAGCCCTCCTCGGGGGGCCTATTGTCTCGTACTCAGTACAAAAGTTAGCGTGATACATACTGCATTTCAACTGTAAAATCTTCGATGGAGGTTGGCGTTCCATGGTCGTTCCGACTCCTTGCCGGAGTCGTCTCTCTTGCGTGCCTTGGGTTTCTGTGCATCGATTAGGTAGTAGGAGTCGTTGCCTAAAGCTCTGCTAATGACGAAGGGGCCCTCCCAAGGGGCCGAGAGCTTGTGCTGGCCGGCTGTTCGCTGGATCAGCCGGAGCACAAGGTCGCCCTCTTGGAAGGATCTTGGTCTGACCTTCCGGCTGTGGTAGCGGCGCAAACCCTGCTGGTAGATGGCAGACCGGTTGAGGGCTAACAGCCGGCCTTCTTCCAGCAGGTCGACGCCATCTTCTCGTGCTTCCTTGGCCTCCGCCTCCGTGTACATGGTTACCCGGGGCGAGTCGAACTCGATGTCGGTTGGGATGATCGCCTTGGCACCGTACACGAGGAAGAAAGGAGTGAAGCCGGTTGACTTGTTTGGGGTAGTGCGCTGACTCCAGAGGACAGCAGGCAGCTCGTCGAGCCAACAGCCGGCTGAACGCTCCAGTGGTACGACCAGTCGGGGCTTGATGCCGGAGAGGATGAGGCCGTTGGCTTGCTCGACCTGGCCGTTTGACTGTGGGTGGGCGATGGACGCTAAGTCCAGCCGGATACCTTGCATTGCGCAGAAACGTGCCAAGGCTCCTTTGGCAAAATTCGTGCCATTGTCGGTGATGATGTTGTGTGGCACACCGTACCGAGTTGTTATATCTGTGATGAATGTCACGGCAGTCGGCCCATTCAGCTTCTTGATCGGCTTTGCCTCAATCCACTTGGTGAATTTGTCCACGGCGACGAGCAAATGCGTCATGCCGCCGCGCGCCGTCTTGAATGGGCCCACCATGTCCAGTCCCCAAACGGCGAAGGGCCAGGTGAGGGGAATGGTCTTGAGTGCCGAAGCCGGCATGTGTTGCTTGGAGCTGAAGAGTTGGCACCCTTTGCAATATTTAACCAATTCTTTGGCGTCATCCAAAGCAGTCGGCCAAAATAAACCATGGTGGAAAGCTTTGGCGACGAGTGATCTTGAAGCGCATGGTGGTCGCATTCTCCTTGGTGGATGTCTCTGAGGATTGCAATGCCCTTCTCTTGCTCGACGCATCGTTGGAGGACTCCAGTGACACTGCGCTTGACGAGCTCTCTGTTGATGATTGTGTATGCTCCGGCTCGGCGTTGGACTTGTCTTGCCTCTATTTCGTCAGCCGGCAGATCTTGGTTTACTAGGAAGTTGAGGATGGACTGAGCCCATGATGGAGCCGCGACTTCTCCTATTGCCAATGTGGCTACTGCCACCAGGGTGGGCGGGCTGGGTGGTGAAATGCTAGAGTCGGCCACCGGCTGTTGTGTTGGTGTAGTCCCCGGGCCGACTACTGCAGTCCCCGAGCCGGGTGTGGCAGTCCCCGAGCCGGCTACCGAAGTCCCCGGGCCGACTGCGGAAGTCCCTGGGTCGCCTGCTTGGTTCTTCGAGCCGGACCCGGCCACGTCGGGGTCAGGTGGTACAAAGATGGAATAAGACTCTGGAGACGGCTTGATGGACGGCTTGAGGAGGCGTCGTAGAGCGACGCCGATTGGTATTGCTTGCCGAGTGGAGCCTATTCGAGCCAGGGCATCGGCTGGCTCGTTGTCGGCTTGTGGTACGTGGAGGAACTCGCATCCTTCAAAGTATCCACTGAGTTGCTGAACCAGGAAGCAGTAGTTTGCCATATTTGTGTCCTTGGCGTCCTAGTCGTCGGATGATTGCTGAACCACCAAGTCCGAGTCGCCATAACATAGGATCCGGCGAATGTCGAGTTCCTTGGCAAGCCGGAGCCCGTGTATGAGCGCCTCGTACTCGGCTACATTGTTGGATGCGGCAAAGTGAATCTGTAGCGTGTATCTGAGCTTGTCGCCTTTGGGAGAGGTAAGGATGACGCCGGCTCCCAAGCCGGTGCGCATCTTGGACCCGTCGAAGTGCATGCGCCAATGGGTGGAGTCGGGAGCCGGTGGCAGGTATTGGGTCTCGGCCCAGTCGACGAGGAAGTCGGCCAGTGCTTGGGACTTGATGGCGGTGCGGGGCGGGTAGAAGATCGTGTAAGGGGCCAGCTCGATGGCCCATTTCGCCACTCGGCCGGATGCATCCCGGCTGCCTATGATCTCGGCCAGCGGGGTGGTGCATACGACCGTGACGGGATGCTCTTGAAAGTAGGGCTTCAGCTTCTTGGCGGTGAAGTACACGCCGTAACACATCTTCTGGTAGTGCGGGTAGTTCTGCTTTGAGGCGGACAGCACCTCGCTCAAATAGCACACTGGCCTCTGGACCGGCTGGGCTCGGCCTTCTTCTGGGCGTTGGACTACGATGACGGTGCTGACCACCCGGCTGGTTGCGGCAATGTAAAGGAGCATGGGCTCTTTATCAGTCGGCGCCGCTAGGACAGGCGGCGTGGCCAGCATCTTCTTCAGCTCATGAAAAGCTTGGTCGGCCTGGTCATTCCACTCGAAGTGAGTGCTCTTCTTCATGAGGCGGTAGAGGGGGAGAGCTTTCTCTCCGAGCCGACTGATGAAGTGGTTCAAGGAGGCCAAGCATCCGGTGAACTTCTGGATGTCTCGAAGCTTGGTGGGGATCGCCATTCTCTCGATGGCCTTGATCTTCACCGGGTTGCATTCGATGCCGTGTTCGGAGACCAGGAAGCCTAGGAGCTGGCCGGCTGGCACTCCGAACACGCATTTCTCGGGGTTGAGCTTGATTTGGAACCGGCGTAGGTTCTCAAATGTTTCATTGAGGTCTTCCAGCAAGGTGCTGCGCTTCTCCGTCTTCACCACAATGTTGTCTATGTAGACGTGAGCGTTTCTGCCGAGTTGCTTGAGGAGGCACTTCTGCATGCAACGCTGAAAAGTGGCACCGGCATTTCTTAAGCCGAATGTCATAGTCAGGTAGCAGAAGGCTACAAATGGCGTGATGAAGGCGGTCTTCAGGCGGTCAACCGGATCTAGCTTTATCTGGTGATATCCTGAGTAAGCATCCAAGAAACTCAACAGCTCGCATCCGGCCGTGGAGTCTATCACTTGGTCAATCCTCGGCAGGGCAAAGGGATCTTTAGGGCAGGCCTTGTTGAGGCTTGTGTAGTCTATACACATGCGCCACTTGTTGTTCTTCTTTAGCACGAGGACTGGGTTGGCGAGCCACTCTGGAAAGAAAACTTCCATAATGAAGCCGGCTGCCAGAAGCCGGGCTATCTCCTCTCCTACAATCCTTCTCTTTTCCTCTGATAGTCGGCGGAGGGGCTGCTTGACTGGTTTTGCGTCTTCTCGGACATGTAGTTTGTGCTCGGCGAATTCCTTTGGAACTCCCGGCATGTCCTTGGGGGACCATGCAAAGATGTCCCGATTCTCACGGAGGAAATCGGCGAGCTCGCCTTCCTATTTGCTGTTCAGGCTTGCCCTGATGACGGCAAACCTCTCGGGGTGCTCGGGGTCAAGGGGTATCTTCTTGGTTTCTTTGGCCGGCTAGAAAGATCCTTGGGCATCATACTCCTTGGGGTCGGGGGACAGGTTCGGCTGCTTGCCGGCCATGGCCACGACCCGGTCCAACATCTTCTTCTCTTCGGCAATCACAAGGGACTCGGCCAGCCGGCTGCTGGCGGCAGCGCACTCGGAGGATTTCTTGTAATCGCCAGCTATGGTGATGACGCCCTTGGAACTCGGTATCTTCATCTTGAGGTATGCATAGTGGGGAACTGCCATGAACCTGGCCAAGGCGGGTCGGCCAAGAAACACATGGTAGGGGCTCTCTAGGTCCACCACTTCAAACCAGATCGCTTCCCGGCGGAAATGCTCCTTGTCCCCAAAGAGTACATCAATCTTGATCTTGCCAATGGGGGCGCAGGACAAGCCGGGTACGATGCCATTGAACACTGTCCGAGTAGGCATGAGTTGCTTCATCTTGACATTTAGCTTCTCCAGGGTGTCACGGTACAGGATGTTGATGCTGCTCCCGCCGTCTATCAGCACACAGGAGAAACGGGCGGCACGTCTGTCCGTCGCGAGGGTGGCTTCCAGGACCAATGCATAAGAGCCAGGAGACGGCATCACCTCTGGGTGGTCGGCCCGGCTCCAGCTGATGGGTTTTTCTGACCAATGCATGTGTCCGGCGGGGTTGGCAGCGACCATGCTGACTTCCTGGTGCTCTCGGCGTTTGCCGCGCCGGTCTTCGAGCTGGCTTGTAAAGATGATGTAGGTCGCATACTCGTCGGGGAATTCGTCGTGCACGGCTCCGACTGCGGGACGAGCTGCCAGAGGCGGCGGAGCCAGAGGCGGCGGGCCGGCAGGCAGAGGCGGCGCGAGCCCTTCACCTTTAGAGATTCGGGTGAGCCAATGGCACTTCCGGGTTGTGTGGTTGGACGGCTTCGCGCCACTGTGGAATTTGCACGGGGCGTCGAGAGTTTGCTCATAGGAGAAAGCCGGCTGCCAAGTCGACGGCCCGCCCTTGGGCTTCTTGGGCGCGGGCCGCCCTTCAGGCGGCGCGTCTTCGACCGTGGCCACTTGCCGACTGGCGGGAGGCGGCGCAGGGCCCTTGCGCTTGTGGTCGTTCGGGTGTGGGCGTCGGCCGGAATCCCCTGCCGGCATCTTGGGCGCCGAGTTGAGTACTTTCCCGGACGCGTCTACCCGGAGCTCGGTCATCATCGAAGAGTCGGCGGTGGCATATCTGTCCGCTATGTCCAGAAGCTCGTCGAGGGTAGTCGGCTCGTAGCAGAGCAGCTTGTGCTTGAGGAGGGTGCCTTCCCGGCACCCGGCAGTGAAGTATTCTATGGCTTGCACCTCGTGCACCCCCTCGCAAGAATTGCGGAGCTCGGCCCAACGCGTGAGGTAGTCGCGAGTGGACTCGGCTGGGCCCTGCACGCACAAGGAGAGCTGCCTGGGCTTGGGAGCCCGCTTGTAGGTGCTGGTGAAGTTGTGGATGAAAGCTTCAGTGAAATCTAGCCAGCTGTTGATGCTGAAAGGCTTGAGGCTGTTGAGCCAGGTCCGCGCCGTGCCTTGCAGCATGAGGGGCACGTACTTCACGACAACGCGCCGGTTGCCATTGGCTATGCTAACCGCCGTGGAGTAGTCGATCAACCAATCTTCCGGCTTCACGGAGCCGTTGTACTTGGGCGTGTCTCTTGGGAGCGAGAACCCTTTGGGGAAAGGCTCGTCGCGGATGCGGGGGCCAAAACAAGGCGGGCCGACATCGTCTTCTTCTTCCAGCGGCAGGGATCGCGCCAGGTGGTCGATCCGATGGCGGGCGTCATTCTCGCCGACTCCTTCGCGGCGACCTAGTTGGCTGCTGTGAGTCGGGTGCGCCACAGGCGGCGGAGTGGGATATATCTCTCCACGGGGTCGAGGCGGAGGCGGGTTGCCCCGCCATTCCATGGCTCGGGGATGGCCTTCTGCGTCTTGCTCGATGGAGAATCGGGTCCGGCTTCGGCTGGCCACTAGCTGTTTCTCGCGCCGCGCGTGGGTGTTGCTCGTAGTCGGTGCCCGGGACGTCGCGCCGTGATCTCGGCGCATGGGAGGGCTTTCCGCACGGGCATCGGCTTCGTGCCGCCGTGCGGCTGCATCAATCAGCTGTTGGATGCGCCGGGTCATGTGGGGGAGTTCTTCGGCCTCCAATCCGTCCAACTCGTCTACGGCCGCCTGGGCGGCATGCAAGTTCTCGAGTGGAGTGGCATAGACTGGGCGGTCGACTCCCAGCGTGTCGGCGATGACAACGCCAGCCCGGCTTGGCCCGCCCGGGGCCGGCGTGCCGAAGGCGGCGCGGTCAGCTTCGCGCTGGTAGGCCTCAGTGAGGCGTCTCACGGAAGCCAGCCTCCGGCCCTCCGCGAGGAGAGCGAGGCGGCGTGCCTCCAGTGCTTCGTCGTCGGCATCAGCCGGGAGGGGGATGGACAAGTCATGGGCCGCCGCGTGTGGGGCGTCGTGGGCGCTCTCGTCAGCCGTGCCGCCGTGGCCAATGACCATCACCTCAGTGGTGACAGTGTCGCAGCCATCGGTCTGAGGAAGCGGGTCGTTGTAGATCGCGACGTTGGTGGGGAAGGTGTCGAGTGAGGCCATGTTGAAGTCGACGGGCATCGGGTCAGTGGAGCCGACCGACTCCAAATCCACAGCAGGCTCGCTGGAGACACGAAGCTGACCGAGGAGGTTGGCGAGGTGGTCGGTGCCCGCATCAGAGGCGAGCTCGTCGGAGATGAGGGTCTCGTCGAGGAGATTGGCGAGGCTGCTCGCCGCGCAGATGCTGGTGACGCCTTGCAGCGCGTCGTGGCAAGCGCCATCGAGTGTGCCGGGCTGGCTACGCTCGCTGGGGAGGAAGAGGGTTCCTGTCCAGAATAGGTCTCCGGACCACGGTGCACTTGGCCCCACAGTGGGCGCCAAATGTCGGGTGGTAGGTGCAACATATGCTAACGGGTGGCTTATCATTGTGGGAGCCAGTAAGACATCGCCGGTGCCTGGAAACGGGATGAGGTGAAGACATGCACGCCGGCGGATCTTACCCAGCTTCGGGGCTCTCCGTGGAGAAAACACCTCTACTGCTGCTCTGCGGGGTCTCCGCATGATCACTAGATGGACAAGTAACTACACAATGCTCCTTGAGCTGTTCGGTGGGAGGAGAAAGAAGGGTCGGCTGGCCTGCTTCTTCTCCTTGTGAGGTGTCTAAAACTAGCTGGGGGTCGAACCCTTTGCATGGGCGCCCCGGGGGTTTATATAGGCCTACCCCCCGGGGGTACAATGGTAATCCGACTGGGTGCAGGGCCCAGCCATCTGTGACTGCGCTCGCCGGCTTCTGCGCCGGCTGCTGGGGCCCGCCGACTGGTGGGTCCCGCCGGCTGCCGGCCCCTTGGTCGACAGGAAGGCCCCACTGTCCAGGACCTGGTCATCGGCGGGTTACTGTTGCTCTATCTTGGTGACGTGGGCTTCGTCGAGGTAGGCGTGGCTACAGTGCCGCCGCCCGGCGGGCGATTGCTGTAGCCTCACCGCGTCTTGTCTCCTTAATGGGGCGTCTCCTTTGAGGGAGGCGGCAAGCCGGCTGCGGGGAGCCGGCTCTGTCTTGGGCCGACTGGGGGAGGCGTGGCTGCCTTCGGGTGTCTCTCTGCCCGAAGGGGGCCACCGCCCGTGGGCTGTACTGGCAGCCCATCGTGGATGGCATCAGG